>NC_134501.1:10403016-10460896 GCF_040206685.1 Ascaphus truei
GGGTCCTTTAAGGACAGATCTGAGACTATATACACACTTTAAACCCCTTTAAATAATCTACACGCATCGAAGGGGTTAATAAACGTGAGCAGGGTCCCTTTAGTTAAAGCCTTTGACGTGGGAATAAGGTTTGATACCCTGCTCATTTCCAACTGACCTGGGGTGAGACACCCATCTCCGTGCCGTGGTGCGATTAGACTGTCAGCTCTTGAGATCAGGGCAGCGTTGTGCCAGTCTCACATTGTCCTCTCTGAGCTGGCGCCACAGAAGCTGCGGGCATGGGCTGGTCACATCCTTCGCGTGCCCTGATTCTGACTGCATATTACTGCGTCTCTCATAAGAGCAGTATATTATATATACCGCACCCTCCTCTATTACACTACCCTAACACGGCGATTTACAACCTTTTTTTTGGTTACGAAACCCTATAATTATATTGTGAAATTCTGCGGAACCCAACTCTCTAATAGCGCGTCTGAGATCAGATGCATTGTAAGGAACCCCAACCCTCTCTAATAGCGCGTCTGAGATCAGATGCATTGTAAGGAACCCCAACCCTCTCTAATAGCGCGTCTGAGATCAGATGCATTGTAAGGAACCCCAACCCTCTCTAATAGCGCGTCTGAGATCAGATGCATTGTAAGGAACCCCGACCCTCTCTAATAGCGCGTCTGAGATCAGATGCATTGTAAGGAACCCCGACCCTCTCTAATAGCGCGTCTGAGATCAGATGCAGTGTAAGGAACCCCGACCCTCTCTAATAGCGCGTCTGAGATCAGATGCATTGTAAGGAACCCCGACCCTCTCTAATAGCGTGTCTGAGATCAGATGCATAGTAAGGAACCCCGACCCTCTCTAATAGCGCGTCTGAGATTAGATGCAGTGTATGGAACCCCGACCCTCTCTAATAGCGCGTCTGAGATTAGATGCAGTGTAAGGAACCCCGACCCTCTCTAATAGCGCGCCTGAGATCAGATGCATTGTAAGGAACCCCAACCCTCTCTAATAGCGCGGCTGAGATCCGATGCAGTGGTTGGGGGGGGGGGGGGGGGGGGTGTGTGTGTGTGTGTGTGTGTGTGTGTGTGTGTGTGTGTGTGTGTGTGTGTGTGTGTGTGTGTGTGTGTGTGTGTGTGTGTGTGTGTGTGTGTGTGTGTGTGTGTGTGTGTGTGTGTGTGTGTGTGTGTGTGTGTGTCAAAGAGTGTGTGGCAGATGAAGGCATTCACAGAGTGAGGAGTGAGTGCACACTGCTAGGTGAGTGACCAGTCACTTAGTGATCACTGTGTCCAGCAGAACGTGGCTGCACAATGCATTGTATCTACATTCCCAGGATTACTGGGCAGCAAGAAACTGCCCTTTGTTGTGACTCGGGGACTTATTCTATAAGCTCCCATTCAAGTCAATGGGAGCGATGATCAGACGCTCGGAGCTCCCAGAGAAGGCCATTAAGTGCTCCGCAGATACAAGATCAGATAAAGACCTGCTGCCTCATCCAGTCCGCACGGTTTCCCTGAGCCGTCGGTGACCCCTAAGGGTTAAAGTTGTGATGAAGGGTTCCCCCTTCCTGTAACCTCACGTGTGCGACGCGGTCTCTGCCGCCTTATTGCCTAATAATCGCGATTACTCGTATAGGGCACGGTCGCTTTCCTGGAGATAACCCCTTCACTGCCCAGAGGAATGGGTCATGTTTGATATATAAACAGTCTTTTTCCAACAGGCAGAAAGCTGGGAGTGTGTGTGTCTGTATGTGTGTGTGTCTGTATGTGTGTGTGTATGTGTGTGTGTGTCTGTATGTGTGTGTGTATGTGTGTGTGTGTATGTGTGTGTATGTGTGTGTGTGTATGTGTGTGTACGACTCAGTACGACTGAGCCACAAATTGAGCCAGCTGTGCTGAAGTAGGGATATCCTGAAAACCTGGCCTGTTTGCGGCCCTCGAGGACTGGAGTTGTGCAGGCCTGCGATACACTAACATTCATCACATCGCCCACGATGGGGTTACAGTTAGCAGCGAAGGAGCCGTCACACAGACACACTCCTCTCCAGTAGGTAGATAGGAAGGGATCCAGCACTGCCAGATTATATCCCTGATGGAAGCGCAGATTGTGGCGAAACGCGTTGGATTACTAGAGGACCAGCTGGTTCCTGCTGAGTCACTAACTGGACTGCACGGCCAGCAAGTTTCACATGGTCTAACCGGATGATTCCGCCGACGAGCCAGCTCTCACATTACCGAGCAGTGAGAGCCTCGTAGCTCAGGGGAAACCCCTAGTGATCAGACCGGACGGGTCGTCGCTTCCGGTGCAACGGAAGACGCGTCGCGGACTACCAGGCGGCCAGCCGCAATCCAGCACTACCCCCCGAAGAAGCAGGACACCCCCTGAGTAACCAGCCCAGGGGACGAACGCTACAGGAGGAGGAGGAGAGCTACAGAGGCAAAGACAGCGGCTCCAGAAGCAGTTCCCACTCCAGGCACCAATAGGACGTCAGGCGGCTCCCAGACTGTTTAATAACATCACCTTCCATACATCACCTTCCATACATCACCTTCCATACATCACCTTCCATACATCACCTTCCATACATCACGTTCCATACATCACCATCCATACATCACCTTCCATACTGCACCTTCCATACATCACCTTCCATACATCACCTTCCATACATCACCTTCCATACATCACCTTCCATACATCACCTTCCATACATCACCTTCCATACATCACCTTCCATACATCACCTTCCATACTGCACCTTCCATACATCACCTTCCATACATCACCTTCCATACTGCACTGCACATCAGAAAAAACTTACAAAGTTTTTGTTTTTTATTTGATATTGTACTTTGTACATTTGATTACTTACATATAAAACTTCAACCATATGCTCCCAATTTTCTTGTTTTTGTCTCCGTCATATATACGTAGGATGGGTTATCCTTGCTTGGGGCCGCATCTAACAGCATATCATGCATTTTACATCTGGACTCTGCATCACAGTATACAGCACAGTACTGTGACATTGGACTTTTCAGGACAACTCCACTCGTTTGTAATTGCTAACGAACTATCGCCCACCCTGGAGATCTCTTGTCCACCGGTCAGGAGATAGAGCGCTCGTGGTTTATTTTATTTAAATAATATTTCTTTAATATATGGTTCATGTCATAACTCTAGACCATAGGAGGGTTAGGTAGTTATTCATGTTTAAGCAGATAAATATAGGTTATACACGCCATCAATCAATATACGGTTTTACCCACCCATCCCTATAGTTATAATTATCGCAGTGAGGTTTATGCCACCATTGCACCAGTTCACGGTTGTCTAGCGCACACTTATTTCTGTATTTGCGACACAGACACACACTGACCTCCCCGATAACTTTCTCTGCACTGTTGTAACGACCAGACAATAGCCACGTCTCCAGGGCTGAGCGGCCAGCCTGCTCTGCATGCCGAGTGGGCAAAACGGGCACACATCCAATGCCCAGAGGTGCCAGTGTGAATTTAATTTGCCCTGGGTGAACCAAGCCCACCCCAAATGTTGTCCCTTCGCCTCATCTGGGGGACAGGGTGCAGAAAAGCGGAAGAGAAGCAGAGATAAGGAAACAGCTCCCGTATTTCCCTTCCACTGTACAAGGTCTCACTGTGACGAGACAACACCAGGTAACCACCCTCTCCCCCACCGCACAGGTACTTCCTCTCCACCTGCAGGACGGAGGACTGACTCAGCACCCCCCAGGAGGGCCGTACACCCTCAGGTATACCCCAAAAGAGCTGCGGCCAGTCCCGCTGTGACCGATTAGATTGCGAGCCCTCCTATCCACTTTATCTCGCCTACCTTTGCTATGTGTAAAGAACGGTGGTGGGTACATGGTTAGCATTTTACCAGAATCAGTCCAGAAAGTGGCCGCCCCTTACTCTGAGCGCCTTACCTTTCCGAGCAGAGACCCAGCTGCCCTCCCCACCGCTGCGGCCCGGGATATAAATAAATCTCTTTCTGCCTTTTTACACAAAAATCTCCTTGTTTGGAGAGAGTGAAACAGGAGCCAGGATCCACACCGGCAGAGGGGAACAGGCAGCTCATTCTCTCATCCTGCTGCAAAGCGACTCAACTCATCCATAAACATCCCTGGAGCCCTCACCTACAGAGGACGAGTGTCCTCAAGCCAGGCGGGAACGCTGAAGGAACGGCACAGTTGAGTTACGCAGGTCACCATCATATGCTCAATTTTATTACAAGGGATATATGGTTAATTCCACTATAATTTACACGATATTCATCCCAGATACCTGGTGGATACACATGATCACTATACACTTTTAACACTTCACCTATTGGGGTGCATTTCACCCCATTCAATATTACTTTGATTAATCACACACCCATGTTCCCTTTGTATATGTGCATATCGGTTACTTAAAACATAGGATGGCTATCTATTCATGACCCGAGAAGGCAAATCATTATCAATCTATCTATGTTTATACACAGGATTGTATTGATCCGCTAGTTGTTAAAATAGGTTTTAAACATTTTTTTGTGCTAACTAAATAAAGTGACGTATTAGTGGAGATGAATTTTCATCTCTTAAAGGAAAAATCAAAATTAAAAAACAAATAGAGTTCACTTTATAGGTCGAGTGCACGCATCATAGGGATTACCTTATTCCAATGTGCGGCACAGACCCCAGAACTGCCCCTGTTCTGCCATGGCATTACAAAGCGCTTGGGATACATCAGGCTTTCCTAAATATGAAAGCCAAGGATTAGAGTTGGCGGTTTCCCGGGATTTAGGAAAGCGGGCAGATAGGGGGGGGCCCAGTGCTTCTTACCTGCCACCAAATCCTGTGTTTTAATGGGCAAACCCTGTGGGGAATTAAGAGAACAGGCAGCACGGCTAAGTAACAGTGCTAAGCAGAACTCGGGTGCAAAATGGGGCCTGTTTGCAGACGAGAGACATCCAGCAGCTTTGGTCAGTGGTCTTCAAGGTTACATGGCGTGCTGTGGAATAGTAGTTTGTACCTAACCTGACGAGCGACACTTTCTCTGCGGCTGCCCGTGCTGGGAGTGGGTGGGGAACACTACACACACGTAAAGAGAGCAGAGGAGCTCTGAAAGTGGGAAAACATGTATATTCTGACCCAGCACCATCCTATTCCGCTCCCCTGGCCATAAGCAGAAGCACAGCTGACCCATCCCCCGCTGTCACTTTTCTAATGCATAAGAGGCGGGTGAGATTTTTTTATTATAAATCATGGTCTCTGCTTACATAAAACTAAACAACAAAATGTGTATTTAAAATGAAGATGCCGGTCGAGCGCCCCTACACATCCAGGGTTAACGGGACATTCTAATGAGCTGCTTTATGAGTCCATGACAACGGCCTGAGTCCATCGGAGGGCTCCGGCCCCAAAGGTCGCGAGAGGCTCCTGCGGACACATTGAAGCCACTGAGCTTTTCGAAACCAAGCAATCTGATTGGTTGATGGCACAGCCCCGGTGACACTTGGAATATTCCTTTGGTTGCAACGGGAAGTACATCGGTCCTTGGGTACCCAGACCCTTCTGCACAGATCTGCTAAGAAAGGACCACAATTTTCTTCTCGAGCTTCTGCGGGGGGAACAGGGCCGCCCTGGTGATGCCGTCCAGCTCCTCCAGCCCGAGCTGAGCGTGAAGCACACACACCGAGTCCTGCTCATGCTGCACCACAAACTTCAACAGGCGGTACAGGCCCAGGAGCACATCACGTAGGACCTGCAGGGGCACAGGGAGGGGTCAGTGACATGTCTCTGACAGAGGAGGAGGAGGGAGCGGCCGGGAGGAAGAGTGAGAGGTAAGGAGGAAGTGAGAGAGGTAAGGAGGAAGTGTGAGAGGTAAGGAGGAAATGTGAGAGGTAAGGAGGAAGGGAGGAAGTGTGAGAGGTAAGGAGGAAGGGAGGAAGTGTGAGAGGTAAGGAGGAAGGGAGGAAGTGTGAGAGGTAAGGAGGAAGGGAGGAAGTGTGAGAGGTAAGGAGGAAGGGAGGAAGTGTGAGAGGTAAGGAGGAAGGGAGGAAATGTGAAAGGTAAGGAGGAAGGGAGGAAGTGTGAGAGGTAAGGAGGAAGGGAGGAAGTGTGAGAGGTAAGGAGGAAGGGAGGAAGTGTGAGAGGTAAGGAGGAAGGGAGGAAGTGTGAGAGGTAAGGAGGAAGGGAGGAAGTGTGAGAGGTAAGGAGGAAGGGAGGAAGTGTGAGAGGTAAGGAGGAAGGGAGGAAGTGTGAGAGGTAAGGAGGAAGGGAAGAAGTGTGAGAGGTAAGGAGGAAGGGAGGAAGTGTGAGAGGTAAGGAGGAAGGGAGGAAGTGTGTGAGGTAAGGAGGAAGGGAGGAAGTGTGAGAGGTAAGGAGGAAGGGAGGAAGTGTGTGAGGTAAGGAGGAAGGGAAGAAGTGTGAGAGGTAAGGAGGAAGGGAGGAAGTGTGAAAGGTAAGGAGGAAGGGAGGAAGTGTGTGAGGTAAGGAGGAAGGGAGGAAGTGTGAGAGGTAAGGAGGAAGGGAAGAAGTGTGAGAGGTAAGGAGGAAGGGAGGAAGTGTGAAAGGAAAGGAGGAAGGGAGGAAATGTGAGAGGTAAGGAGGAAGGGAGGAAGTGTGAGAGGTAAGGAGGAAGGGAGGAAGTGTGAAAGGTAAGGAGGAAGGGAGGAAGTGTGAGAGGTAAGGAGGAAGGGAAGAAGTGTGAGAGGTAAGGAGGAAGGGAGTAAGTGTGAAAGGAAAGGAGGAAGGGAGGAAATGTGAGAGGTAAGGAGGAAGGGAAGAAGTGTGAGAGGTAAGGAGGAAGGGAGGAAATGTGAGAGGTAAGGAGGAAGGGAGGAAGTGTGAGAGGTAAGGAGGAAGGGAGGAAGTGTGTGAGGTAAGGAGGAAGGGAGGAAGTGTGAGAGGTAAGGAGGAAGGGAGGAAGTGTGTGAGGTAAGGAGGAAGGGAAGAAGTGTGAGAGGTAAGGAGGAAGGGAGGAAGTGTGAAAGGTAAGGAGGAAGGGAGGAAGTGTGTGAGGTAAGGAGGAAGGGAGGAAGTGTGAGAGGTAAGGAGGAAGGGAAGAAGTGTGAGAGGTAAGGAGGAAGGGAGGAAGTGTGAAAGGAAAGGAGGAAGGGAGGAAATGTGAGAGGTAAGGAGGAAGGGAGGAAGTGTGAGAGGTAAGGAGGAAGGGAGGAAGTGTGAAAGGTAAGGAGGAAGGGAGGAAGTGTGAGAGGTAAGGAGGAAGGGAAGAAGTGTGAGAGGTAAGGAGGAAGGGAGTAAGTGTGAAAGGAAAGGAGGAAGGGAGGAAATGTGAGAGGTAAGGAGGAAGGGAAGAAGTGTGAGAGGTAAGGAGGAAGGGAGGAAATGTGAGAGGTAAGGAGGAAGGGAGGAAATGTGAGAGGTAAGGAGGAAGGGAGGAAGTGTGAGAGGTAAGGAGGAAGGGAAGAAGTGTGAGAGGTAAGGAGGAAGGGAAGAAGTGTGAGAGGTAAGGAGGAAGGGAGGAAATGTGAGAGGTAAGGAGGAAGGGAGGAAATGTGAGAGGTAAGGAGGAAGGGAGGAAGTGTGAAAGGAAAGGAGGAAGGGAGGAAATGTGAGAGGTAAGGAGGAAGGGAAGAAGTGTGAGAGGTAAGGAGGAAGGGAGGAAGTGTGAAAGGAAAGGAGGAAGGGAGGAAGTGTGAGAGGTAAGGAGGAAGGGAGGAAATGTGAGAGGTAAGGAGGAAGGGAGGAAGTGTGAGAGGTAAGGAGGAAGGGAGGAAGTGTGAGAGGTAAGGAGGAAGGGAGGAAGTGTGAGAGGTAAGGAGGAAGGGAGGAAGTGTGAGAGGTAAGGAGGAAGGGAGGAAGTGTGAGAGGTAAGGAGGAAGGGAGGAAGTGTGAGAGGTAAGGAGGAAGGGAGGAAATGTGAGAGGTAAGGAGGAAGGGAGGAAGTGTGAGAGGTAAGGAGGAAGGGAGGAAATGTGAGAGGTAAGGAGGAAAGGAGGAAGTGTGAGAGGTAAGGAGGAAGGGAGGAAGTGTGAGAGGTAAGGAGGAAGGGAGGAAATGTGAGAGGTAAGGAGGAAGGGAGGAAGTGTGAGAGGTAAGGAGGAAGGGAGGAAATGTGAGAGGTAAGGAGGAAGGGAGGAAGTGTGAGAGGTAAGGAGGAAGGGAGGAAATGTGAGAGGTAAGGAGGAAGGGAGGAAATGTGAGAGGAAAGGAGGAAGGGAGGAAGTGTGAGAGGTAAGGAGGAAGGGAGGAAGTGTGAGAGGTAAGGAGGAAGGGAGGAAGTGTGTGCGGTAAGGAGGAAGGGAGGAAATGTGAAAGGAAAGGAGGAAGGGAGGAAATGTGAGAGGTAAGGAGGAAGGGAGGAAGTGTGAGAGGTAAGGAGGAAGGGAAGAAGTGTGAGAGGTAAGGAGGAAGGGAGGAAATGTGAAAGGAAAGGAGGAAGGGAGGAAGTGTGAGAGGTAAGGAGGAAGGGAGGAAGTGTGAGAGGTAAGGAGGAAGGGAAGAAGTGTGAGAGGTAAGGAGGAAGGGAGGAAATGTGAGAGGTAAGGAGGAAGGGAGGAAGTGTGAGAGGTAAGGAGGAAGGGAAGAAGTGTGAGAGGTAAGGAGGAAGGGAAGAAGTGTGAGAGGTAAGGAGGAAAGATGTGAGGAAGGGAGGAAGTGTGAGAGGATGGGAGGGTTAATGGGAAATGAAAAAAAGTGATAGATTACAGGAAACCGATGGAGAGAAATCACTAAATATTATTTGGATATTCTGAGAATTTACAGCACCGACAGAAGGAAATCAAAGCGCATTCCCATTAACCCCTCCATTGATGCTCTTCAGAAAATCATACCGTGTAATTGTTCCTTGAATGTTCCCCTATGAAACAGATCACTTCCCACAACCCGCTCTGTTACAGGAGAGAACCTGACAGGGACAAGTGACGTGAATCTGTCCCCTCCCCCGACTCATTAACCCATTCACTGCCGGGACCCAAACATGTCTGACGGATTCCACGTGTTCCTTCATCTGAAACAGATCCCGTGTGTTGTTATGGAAACAGGAGTGAAGGCTTCGGCCTAGCGGTGAGCGTGGCCTACTCTGCTGCTATGGAAACGGATCAGGACGCATGGCCGTGGCAGGCTGAGGATACAGGCGTGTGAGGAACATGCTGCCTGAAATAAGCCCCCCCCCCCCTACTCCCAGGGGATAAGAAACAGAACAGTAAGACCTTAACCCTTTAAGGGGTAGAGGGCATGCAACGATTTGCCCCCTGGCCTGAATATACACCCAGACACATTACAGGGGCGCAGACAGCATTTAACCATTTTCGCTGTGCAATGAGATGCAAGCTCATCTGGCCGCTAAACAGTTAACACACCTAACAAATAAAACGTGATGCCGGGGCTGATATACACAATAGTGCTTATATACACACACACAGGTGTGCATCTGCGGTTCAATAGCAGCTACTGGAACGTGCAGGGTTAATAAGGCTGCGGGTTGTCTGGTATTGTCCACTAGAGAACTCATTAAGGTTTTTATTGACCATTCCTGGTGTCACCAAGAATGAAACTGCAAACGGCAGCGAAAAAAAGAGAGGCTGTATGCGGAGGGAAATAGCGCAGAATTCGCGGAGCAAAGGAATGTGATCAGAGCACGTACACACACAGCTACGTGCACATACTGACATGTACACAGGTCACACACCGCTACATGTACATATTGATCACAGGTCACACAAAGCTACATGTACATACTGACATGTACACAGGTCACACACTGCTACATGTACATACGGACATGTACACAGGTCACACACACAGCTACGTGTACATACTGACATGTACACAGGTCACACACCGCTACATGTACATACTGATCACAGGTCACACAGAGCTACATGTACATACTGACATGTACACAGGTCACACACCGCTACATGTACATATTGATCACAGGTCACACAAAGCTACATGTACATACTGACATGTACACAGGTCACACACTGCTACATGTACATACGGACATGTACACAGGTCACACACACAGCTACGTGTACATACTGACATGTACACAGGTCACACACCGCTACATGTACATACTGATCACAGGTCACACAGAGCTACATGTACATACTGACATGTACACAGGTCACACACCGCTACATGTACATATTGATCACAGGTCACACAAAGCTACATGTACATACTGACATGTACACAGGTCACACACTGCTACATGTACATACGGACATGTACACAGGTCCCACACACCCATCTGCATGCACACTTATATATAAATGCACAGACCTGTATGTAGCTGACTGCCTATAACATGCATTAGAATATAATACTGCAGTGCAACTATAAATAGAATCCAGGGGAGACCCTTCTCCCCCCTCCCACCCGCCTCTCTCCCCCCCCCCCCCCCCCCCCCGCCTCTCCCCTCCCAATGAAAAATGAATCGAGCAGCAGAAATTGGCAGTTTACCACAGCGGGTAATTAAGAAATTGAATTCAAGCTTAAAACCTGCAGGCACAGACCGCGCTTAACCCTGAAAGGGCCAGCAGCATAAAGCAAATGCATGTCTGTAAGGGCATGACCGAGCGAGAGTGCGAGCGACCGACTACAGACAATTAGGGAGTCAATTTGTGCAAGAAACGAGGGTTCTATTCTATACAGCACTGCATACATTGGTAATAAGGGATCATATTCTATATGTGCCAAGTATAAGCTCTGAATTCTTAAGACCAAATGAAAGAGAGGAATAGGATGAGTGAGACAGACAGAGGGTGGGAGAGAGACACACACACACACACACACACACACGAGAATGAGAGGCAGAGAGAGAAAAAGAAAGACAGAGAGAGAGACAGAAAGAGCAAGAGAATGATTGGGACGATGAGAGAGAGACAGAAAAAGGAAGAGAAAGAGGGGAAGAGAATGGGAGAGACACAGAGAGAAAGAGACAGAATGAGCGAGAGACAGACAGAAAAAAAGAGAATGAGAGAGACATACACAGAGAAAGAGGAAGACAGAGAGAGAGAGAGAGAGAGAGAGAGAGAGAGAGAGAGAGAGAGAGAGAGAGAGAGAGAGACAGAGTGTTCACTTAACGCATACGCTCTACCTATAAAGATTATAGCATTTATGTGCGGCCGACTATGGCTAATAAATCCCCCTTCCTGGTCCAGCGAGAGAACGCTGCCTCAGCAGAGCCCGGAAACCATCGTTTCAGCCATAAACCAACATCACTTTATAACGGACAGCGAGGAAGCCACAGCACGGAGAGCGGAGCCATACCTGCAGATATTACCAAACCTTAACGCAATGATGGCTATTCTTACAGCTGGACCTGCAAGCGGCTGTGCATCTAATAAGAGGCGGCCTCTCTGCTGGCCCCTTGCAGAGGGAAAGGGTTAATTATCACGTGAAAGAGTGAATTTAGTTTAACTCCGCTTCAGCAGAGGTGGCTCAATCTTCAACTGAGCCTGATTGAGCCACCTGTGCTGAAGCAGCGATATCCTGAAAACCTGACCTGTTGGGGGGTCTTGAGGACTGGAGTTGAGCGCCCCTGCTCTAACCGGCCGTGTGTGGCACTATATAATCCAAATACAGAGGTTCCCCTTCCCTGCCAGAGGGGCCCTTATTGTATCCCTCTGCACTTCCATATATACATCGCTCTGCACTTCCATATATACATCGCTCTGCTCTTCCATATATACATCGCTCTGCACTTCCATATATACATCGCTCTGCTCTTCCATATATACATCGCTCTGCACTTCCATATATACATCGCTCTGCACTTCCATATATACATCGCTCTGCACTTCCATATATACATCGCTCTGCACTTCCATATATACATCCCTCTGCACTTCCATATATACATCGCTCTGCACTTCCATATATACATCGCTCTGCCCTTCCATATATACATCGCTCTGCACTTCCATATATACATCGCTCTGCACTTCCATATATACATCGCTCTGCACTTCCATATATACATCGCTCTGCACTTCCATATATACATCGCTCTGCACTTCCATATATACATCGCTCTGCACTTCCATATATACATCGCTCTGCCAGCGTCTCAAGCTAAAGCTGCAGTGCCACTTGGTACCGATGAGAGGGAAGCAGCAGAATATAACCGTGTTTATGGTGTAACCGGCGCAGAGAGAGCACCCCACACTGCGCACAGCGCCTCACCTCTGTGGCTCGCTCGCCCAGTCCTTGCAGAAGCAGCACCACCACGTGAATCGCTGCCCTCCGCACCTGCGCCTCTGGGTCAGTCCGAACCACGGCCGCTAAACAGGCGCTCATCTAGGAAGTGACAACATAGCCAGGTTACAGCCCTTTCCGGGGGTGTTCAGGAGTTGGGTTATCATGAGGTGCTATGCAGTGATGGTGAGAGGTCCGGAGGGGGGTGGGGGCGTGGAAGGTTGGTGCCCCTGTTACCTACCTCATGCAGGACCGGGCCCAGGGAGAACTGCAGCTGCTGGCACAGCGTCCCCAGGTTGGACAGGCTGCTGGCCCTCAGGGAGCTGTCTGGGTCTCGGGAACCCCTCAGGAAGGTGTGAAACAGGGGGTCCCTGTACCGGGAGACCACGTCCCCTACGGACACACATAGAGCACATGAGTGTTACCCCGCAGCGTGTCCCGAGATCACAGAACATGTGAGGATCACACTGCAGCATGTCCTGAGATCACAGAACATGTGAGGATCGCACTGCAGCGTGTCCTGAGATCACAGAACATGTGAAGATCGCACTGCAGCGTGTCCCGAGATCACAGAACATGTGAGGATCACCCTGCACCTGTCCTCACACATGTCCTTAGCGTGTGCTGGATATGATATGCACTTTATCTTTTGTGCCGTACGAATTCCTATACTCTGTAGTTAACGCCTAGAGGTCCCACTAACCAAAGGAGAAGCAACATAACGACACAAAGCCATAATCTGCACGCCCCCCGAGGAGAAGGCCCTGCACAGCCTGCACCCGCTGGTCATGAGGCCCTGTCTTTATTAGCGTGTGTTGCTAAGATGGCAGCACATTCAGTAGCGCAGTACAAATGGGGGATGGAGAGGAATTCAGGGGTGTAAAAATAGCAATGTAACAAAGAAGAATGTTACCGGGTGAACAGACATGGAGGAAGCAGTAAAGGGGACACTGCCCCCAGAAGCTTACACTCTAATGAGAAGAAAGGGACGCTGGGAGAGGGGTGTGTGGGACGGCTCTGTGTGATCCCAGGACGCGCCGATCTAATCTTCTGGTTCTTCTCGCTACTTCTGTTATGAAACTGCTCAAAATGTTATGAAGAGGAGGAAATCAAAGCAGCAGCCATCTTAAATGTCACACCTAGAAAATGCACACCCTGCCTGGCTTTCCTGGGAATTATTCCACGTTTTTGATGATCAGGGCAATGAACTCGTTAAAAGGGAATTCCTGTGTCATACTGAATTCCATGCAACAGGTTGTTTGTCACCGGCCTGCACAGGAAGCCTTTCCCTCACTCCGTGACGGGAGCTGCAGGACCGCACACACCCAGGAAGCAGCTGCCAGAGAGATGAAAGGGTTACGTGGGAGCCGCAGAGCGTCTCTCGTCTTCCCAGGTGGCCTCAGGCAATCATCATTCACTTATTAGTTTACACAAAGTACCCAAGGCATGGACACACTGGGGTAATGTTACAGCCCCGGGGGAGAGATCCACGACGGGGAGGGGAGGAAAAGATCCAGGACAGTGAGAGCATGGGGGAGCGGGGCAAGACAGTGAGGGGGGGGGGGGGGGGGAGAGAGATCCAGGACAGGGGGAGAGCCAGGATAATGAGATGGGGGGGGAGATCCGGGACAGTGAGAGGGGAGGGCATGGTGATGTGGGACAGTGAGAGGGGGGGGAGGGCAAGGTGATGTGGGACAGTGAGAGGGGGGGGGAGATCTGGGACAGTGAGAGGGAGGGTGAGGAGATCTGGGACAGTGAGAGGGGGGGAATCTGGGACAGTGAGAGAGAGGAGGGAGATTCGGGACTGTGAGAGGGGGGTGGGGGGGGAGAGGTGATCCAGGAGAGTGAGAAGGCTGGTGTGGGGGGGGGGAGATCCGGGGCAGTGAGCAAGACAGGGGGGGGGGGGGAGAAGAGTGACTGGGAGTGAGAGACGGGGGGGGGGGGGAAGAGTGAGTGGGAGTGAGAGAGAGGGGAGTGGGAGTGACTGGGAGTGAGAGAGAGGGGCGGAGTGACTGGGAGTGAGGGAGTGACTGGGAGTGAGTGAGAGAGGGTGAGTGGTTGTGCAACAGATGCCAATTTCCACCTCCACTGTTTGGCTGCAGATGTGAGGCCTACACGGGTAAATCCCGGAACACGCGATGTAACATGCTCCGCTTGCTCCTGGCACTTGCACGGTGGGAGAGCCAAGATTCAGATGCACGTGGGCACAGGTCTGATTTCCAAGTGGCTGGGTGCAGTATACAGGTCTGTGACACGCATTGGGGCCACGTCACTTTATATAGCATGGTATAGAGACTATCAGGCCCCATTATACTGCGCTAATAGATGCAGGGATATCCTGAACCCCTGACCTGCTGCGGCCCCTGAGGACTGGAGTTGGCCACCTCCGGTGTTCAGGATCTGTAAGGGGGTTGGATTTGAAAAGCTCTCACCCCGCAGTGTGCATGCAACAATAAAGACAGCTACACATGGCTCCGTCTCCTAGAGCAGGGGGGCGCAAAGCTTCCTACATGCGCCCCCGTCTCCTCTCCGGCTCGCGCTCCCCCTTCCTGCACGGCTCCGATGTCATGTGACGTCACGTGGCCATGGCAACGTGACGTCACGAAGACGCGTCGCTGGAAGGGAAGGCAAGTAAAAGTTACAGAGGCCTCACGAGATCCCCGGCATGTATTTTAAATGCTTTCGGGGAAGCGCAGGGTCTCTGTAACAGTTACGTCCCCCCCAGAAAATCTCACGCCCCCGACCTAGAGATACTCACGGCTGTGACGCTTTGCCAGTCTCTCGGACGGTCCCAGTGAATGTATAAGGGCCCATACTTACTAAGCAGTCTTCTGCCATGAGACACCTTCTGGAGCTACCTGATTCCTTACAGCCCATTGACATCCTTTGCATGGGCCCTGTGGGGCCCCCAGGAACCGGAAGGGGTCTCGTGCAGAAGACTACTTTGTAAATATGGGGTGGTACCTTAAAAAACGAAGTGCCCTCACCCAGCGCTCTGGTGCTTCTCATCAGCGTCTCGCCCACCTTCATCCTGGTCTCTGGGGCTCGTGTTTTGGCTCCGTCAGATGCTGCGTTCCCATACTGTGCCAGGAGTACAGGGAGGACACGGTCAGGAAATGCTCCCGACAGCACAGCGGCGCCTGTGGGAGAAATCGGAGAGTGAGCGATATCACCTGCAGAGGCCGCAGTGCCAGGCTGCTCACGGATGGGACAGGCACAGTGCCAAGCTGCTCTCGGATGGGACAGGCGCAGTGCTAAGCTGCTCACGGATGGGACGGGCGCAGTGCCGAGCTGCTCTCGGATGGGACAGGCGCAGTGCCGAGCTGCTCATGGATGGGACAGGCGCAGTGCCGAGCTGCTCATGGATGGGACAGGCGCAGTGCCAAGCTGCTCTCGGATGGGACAGGCGCAGTGCCAAGCTGCTCTCGGATGGGACAGGCGCAGTGCCGAGCTGCTCATGGATGGGACAGGCGCAGTGCTAAGCTGCTCACGGATGGGACAGGCGCAGTGCTAAGCTGCTCACGGATGGGACAGGCGCAGTGCTAAGCTGCTCATGGATGGGACGGGCGCAGTTCCAAGCTGCTCACGGATGGGACGGGCGCAGTTCCAAGCTGCTCACGGATGGGACAGGCGCAGTGCCAAGCTGCTCTCGGATGGGTCGGGCACAGTGCTAAGCTGCTCTCGGATGGGTCGGGCACAGTGCCAAGCTGCTCTTGGATGGGTCGGGCACAGTGCCAAGCTGCTCTCGGATGGGACAGGCGCAGTGCCGAGCTGCTCACGGATGGGACAGGCGCAGTGCTAAGCTGCTCACGGATGGGACAGGCGCAGTGCTAAGCTGCTCACGGATGGGACAGGCGCAGTGCTAAGCTGCTCACGGATGGGACAGGCGCAGTGCCAAGCTGCTCACGGATGGGACAGGCGCAGTGCCAAGCTGCTCACGGATGGGACAGGCGCAGTGCCAAGCTGCTCACGGATGGGACAGGCGCAGTGCCAAGCTGCTCTCGGATGGCTCACGGATGGGACGGGCGCAGTGCCAAGCTGCTCTCGGATGGGACAGGCGCAGTGCCGAGCTGCTCACGGATGGGACAGGCGCAGTGCTAAGCTGCTCACGGATGGGACAGGCGCAGTGCTAAGCTGCTCACGGATGGGACAGGCGCAGTGCCAAGCTGCTCACGGATGGGACAGGCGCAGTGCTAAGCTGCTCACGGATGGGACAGGCGCAGTGCTAAGCTGCTCACGGATGGGACAGGTGCAGTGCCAAGCTGCTCACGGATGGGACAGGCGCAGTGCCAAGCTGCTCACGGATGGGACAGGCGCAGTGCTAAGCTGCTCACGGATGGGACAGGCGCAGTGCCAAGCTGCTCTCGGATGGGTCGGGCACAGTGCCAAGCTGCTCTCGGATGGGACAGGCGCAGTGCCGAGCTGCTCATGGATGGGACAGGCGCAGTGCTAAGCTGCTCACGGATGGGACAGGCGCAGTGCTAAGCTGCTCACGGATGGGACAGGCGCAGTGCTAAGCTGCTCACGGATGGGACAGGCGCAGTGCCAAGCTGCTCACGGATGGGACAGGCGCAGTGCCGAGCTGCTCTCTGATGGGACAGGCGCAGTGCCGAGCTGCTCTCGGATGGGACGGGCGCAGTGCCGAGCTGCTCTCGGATGGGACAGGCGCAGTGCCGAGCTGCTCTCGGATGGGACAGGCGCAGTGCCGAGCTGCTCTCGGATGGGACAGGCGCAGTGCCGAGCTGCTCTCGGATGGGACGGGCGCAGTGCCGAGCTGCTCTCGGATGGGACGGGCGCTGTGCCGAGCTGCTCTCGGATGGGACAGGCGCAGTGCCGAGCTGCTCTCGGATGGGACAGGCGCAGTGCCGAGCTGCTCTCGGATGGGACAGGCGCAGTGCCGAGCTGCTCTCGGATGGGACGGGCGCTGTGCCGAGCAGCTCTCGGATGGGACGGGCGCAGTGCCGAGCTGCTCTCGGATGGGACAGGCGCAGTGCCGAGCTGCTCTCGGATGGGACAGGCGCAGTGCCGAGCTGCTCTCGGATGGGACAGGCGCAGTGCCGAGCTGCTCTCGGATGGGACGGGCGCTGTGCCGAGCAGCTCTCGGATGGGACGGGCGCTGTGCCGAGCAGCTCTCGGATGGGACGGGCACAGTGCCGAGCTGCTCTCGGATGGGACAGGCGCAGTGCCGAGCAGCTCTCGGATGGGACGGGCGCTGTGCCGAGCAGCTCTCGGATGGGACGGGCACAGTGCCGAGCTGCTCTCGGATGGGACAGGCGCAGTGCCGAGCTGCTCTCGGATGGGACAGGCGCAGTGCCGAGCTGCTCTCGGATGGGACGGGCACAGTGCCGAGCTGCTCTCGGATGGGACGGGCGCAGTGCCGAGCTGCTCTCGGATGGGACGGGCGCTGTGCCGAGCAGCTCTCGGATGGGACGGGCACAGTGCCGAGCTGCTCTCGGATGGGACGGGCGCAGTGCCGAGCTGCGCTGTTACGATGCTGTATGTGGGGAGTTAATACTTTAACAGCAGCTGATCTGCTGAGCACCCCGGGATAAGTCTCCTAAACACGTCACAGGGATAAAGGAGGAGCTGGGTAATAACGAGTCCCCCCTCTCTGTGCTGCAACTAAGCCAAGGTCTGGCACCGTATCATCCATAACATCCCCTCAATGTGCAGACACTCCGAGGTCAGAGCTGGGACCAAGCGACCCGACTGCTCTGCACCACACAAAGGAGACAGAGCTTTACAAGGACTTTGCCGTCTCCAGAGACCGGTGGGAGATTAAGTGTGGAAGAGATATCTCCTTAGAAAGGAAAGGCATCAGGAATATGATGAACAGGTTCAAATCGTTATTGATCCAGTGATCGACCGGACGCCTTGGGATAATGCAGGTAATGGATCCCGCTGGGATCCGGCTGCTACTAACTGGAGTCCGGGAGGAAGAAGCTTTTTCCCCTTGTGGGTCCGGATTACCAAATGTTACACGGCGGTTTCGGTGATTTCCTCTACACCAGGGCTGGGCCAACGCCAGTCCTCAAGATCTCCCAACTGGTCAGGTTTTCAAGGATATCTCTGCTTCAGCACAATGGGTTCAATCGGTGGCTCAGTCGAAGAAGCAGGGACTGATTCATTGCCCTGTGCGCTGAAGCAGGGAGATTCATCCCCCTATGCTGAAGCAGGGACTGATTGAGGCCCAGGTGGTGCAGTCTTCAACTGAGCCACAGATTAAGCCACCTGTGGGATATCCTGAAAACCTGACCTGTTGGTAGCTCCTGAGGACTGGAGTTGGCTACCCCTGCTCTAAACCAATAGACATGTCAGTCTCACACCAGCACTAAACAAAAAGGTGGAACTGGACACCGGCACACACCGGCACACACCGGCACACACCGGCACACACCGGCACACACCGGCACACACCGGCACACACCGGCACACACCGGCACACACCGGCACACACCGGCACACACCGGCACCAAAGCATGAAAAAATAAACCACGCAACATACAAAAGCAACATTATGGCAGAAGGCGGCACATTGCTCAGTAACATGTAATAATCCTGGGAGACGGAGGCCGTGTGTATGTACGTGCGGAGATACCCGCCTCTCGCAGTCACTTTGAAGACGGGCCCCCTCCCTGCCAGCACTTTATTAATGGGTCGAGTAAGGCCTCTCGGCTGCGAGATCAAAGGCCCGGAGGCTCTGCTCCTCCCGCCCGAGCAGGCCGCACACAACACAGGTCACTTTGTTCTGTCACAATGGGGACGCTCACCTGCAGCGCCGCCCTGGGGGCTGTTATCTCTGCCCCCACCCCTTCCTTATTCTGGGACCCTGAACCTATAATCATCAGAGGAGGGGGGAATAAAAAAAAACCACACACACACGCACGCACACACGCGCACACAAAAGCACACACACACACAAAAGCACACACACACACAAAAGCACACACACACACACAAAAGCACACACACACACAAAAGCACACACACACACAAAAGCACACACACACACACACAAAAGCACACACACAAAAGCACACACACACAAGCACACACACACAAGCACACACACACAAGCACACACACACAAGCACACACACACAAGCACACACACACAAGCACACACACACAAGCACACACACACAAGCACACACACACAAGCACACACACACAAGCACACACACACAAGCACACACACACAAGCACACACACACAAGCACACACAGGACTACATTGAGCTAGTGACTTGGATACGTTTAACAGGTGACACTGGTGATAAATGCTGGGGGGAAGTCAGACTTATGTCCCCTGGTAATGCTTGTAAACATTATAAGGAGAAGTGAGTATCCAGGCTCACGGCCTTAATCAAGGGATTTATTCAGCAAAACATCCAACGTTTCGACTGCCACGCAGTCTTTGTCAGGGTGAGGGTGGAGGTGACGTCACGGGGGACTCGCGCCGTGGAACACCTGCAGCGAGGTGAGATGGGCGAGTACCTGGGTATTAATACTGCCCTTGTTTGTTAGTTATTCAGCCCTCACCCTGACAAAGTCTGCGTGGCAGTCGAAACGTTGGATGTTTTGCTGAATAAATCCCTCGATGATTAAGTCCGTGAGCCTGGATACTCGCTTCCTTCTCTGTGACCCATTTATTGCTATCCCAAAGGGAGACGCGCAGGGATTCACTGTCTGTTTTTGCACATGTGTGTGGCCAATCCGTTCACCAGCAGCGTGCTCCTCACACGGAGAAGCGCGGTGAATATGTATTTGTTTTACTCATTGGGGTAAAATAGGATTATCCCCAACTGCAGAAGCACCAGCGGCTTACCTCATCTCCCACTGCGGAGACGTGTGCCTGCAACACCGAGTGTAAACATTGTAACACAGTGAGTGCCACGGCCTTATTCTGCTCCCATACCTAAAAATCACCTCCCGAGGTGAGGAGGAGGATAATAATCAGAGCGTTACTGTACGAAGTCTAATGCTGGAGGAGTGACAATTACCTGGTTATTCCCACGTCCCACTGTAGCACTATATCAATGTATCTCTGCATGTAGTTACCAATGTATCACTCTGTATGTAAATGTCTCTCTCTCTCTCTGGATATGTTCCTGTATCTCCATGTGCTCTCGGTCACTGAGAAGCCGCGCTGGGTGACCTGTGACTTTACCTTGAATTGCGGACAGGTACACAAAGGGATCCTCCTGCTCCAGGTTATCCAGGAACAGCTGAAACAGAAATGCTGCGTGTTACTGAGCGGTAGAGGCAGGGGAAGCGCCCTCACGCGGGGCGGCAGGGGGAAGCACCCGGCGTGTTGGGTGGCAGAGGCGGGGAAGCGTGCGGGGCGGCAGAGACGGGGGAAGCGTGCGGGGTGGCAGAGGAAGCGTGCGGGGTGGCAGAGGCGGGGGAAGTACGCGGGTCGGCAGAGGAAGCGCGCGGGGCAGCAGAGGAAGCCCACACGCGGGGCGGCAGAGGCGGGGGAAGCGCCTGCGCGCGGGGCGCAGAGAATGCACACACGCGAGGCAGCAGAGGCCCTACATTCAGCACAATACGTCTCCCCCTCACCTGCAGCGCCTGCTCTTGATGCTCCAGCGCTTGGTGATGTCTCTGCTCCAGCAGGCGCGTCAGAGTGCGCAGCGCAGCCGCCCGCGTGGGGACATCGGGGTCACGAGCAGAGTCCAGGATCTCCTGGAAGTTGCAGTGCTCAGCGATCCGGGGAGGATGGTCCCCATTTGGTGCTCTCAGTCCTGCGGCCTCCTTTCTGTCTGTGTTGCGTCCTGGTATCCAGGCATCACGTGATGTCCTCTGCGGCAGCTGGACGGCACAGTGAGTGGCAATGCTGACCCGCAGGTCGCTGGCCAGGTCCTGGATCACAGGCTCCGGGTGTGAGAGTGAGAGCTGCTCCAGCACTGACAATAACTTCTTCATGTGCGCGAAATCAGCCGACGTTAGCTACAGAGAGAGGGGGAGACGCAGATGTCTGGTTATCACCTGGCAATTAGAGGATTATCTAATAATAACCTAATTAACAACTCGCTTAGCACAGAAGACACATTTTATGAAAAACGGCTATGAACTGTTTCAGATCTCTGGCCAGGAATTCATGCAGCCGGAATAGCTCATGTTAAGAGGTTGATACATTTCCTGCGGACAACCCACTGCCGGTCTCTCTGGCACCCGAGCGGCACAATGTTCAACTGCGCCAACAAGTTTGTGGAAGGACGAGTCGGCGCGTTTTGGGCAGGAGACCGGCGTCTGTTCTCATCACAGGGCAAGATTCCACGCGCTCCTTCATCTATCCCCCGCAGAGGAAGCGACAGAGCTTCACACGCACTGCCAGTGCCAGGGGGGGGCCCGCGACCTACGGCTTCCCCCAGTGCCCGCCACCCACTGCACCGCCGAGTACCGCACGCCCGGTGGCCCACTGCTCCGCCCAGTGCCGGGCCATTCTTTGCCTTCCATCTGATTGAAGATTACAGGCGGTGCTATTTAATTAGGGCCCTTTGCTGTGCTGCGCAGGGCTCCGGCGTGTCTGCACCGCGGCAGGAAGGAGACGCGTGGATTAGAGCTGCCTGCAGCCTTTCTCTGCGTATGGGAAACATTAAAGCTGCAGTCCCCGGGCCGGAGGAAACGGAAGCAGTAGTAAAAGGGACTGAAATGATGCTAAACACTGAAAAACACAATGTTTCTTAGCAGCCTAAATGGCAACTTTACAATCTCACACATGAACAATGTTGTACATATGCAACTTCTCCTTTCAGGGACAAACACACAAACACACACACACACACACACAAACACACACACACACACACACACACACACACACACACACACACACACACACACACACACACACACACACACACACACACACACACACACACACACACACACACACACACACACACACACACACACGAGATTGGCATTTTCCCAGGTCAGAGAGCTCCGAGGAAGTGGTGATCCTGTTCGTTCACGTCACCCACCTACCTGCAGCTGGTGTCTGACTCACCTCTCACTGCGCCTCACCCTGCGAAGCTAAATTCTGGCACCCCCAAAGAGATGCCAAGACAGGAAAGCGCAGGCAGCCTGAAGCAAGCTCTGTCCAACAGACACCCGCAGATGCTGTGTTTAACCCATCTCTGCCAGGGCAGACCACATCCTGCTCGCGGAGGAAGGCCAGGCACACGGTGTCCATGGGGAAGGTACAAGCTCAGCCACTGTCACTTTGTATCCATCACACTCACCTCCACTGCCCCCCCCAACATGGCCGCCACCAGTCCCATCGCCATGCTGAGTGTCTGTGACTCTACGCCGCCCTCCTCTGAGAGCGCAAGTCTGGCACAGGCCCGATCCAACGTCACCGCTACGAACTCCACCACCTGCACACGGACAAGGAGTGGCATCAGGGATTGGGGGTGGCAGTAATGTGTGTTCTCAGGAAGGGTCCTCTCCCACACGGTCTCGCTCCCCCCCCCTCCTCCTGCTCTCACCTGCTGGATGTCAGTAAAGATGGAGTCGGAGATCCTTTCGCACAGCACAGACAGAACCTGCAGGAGCTGCAGCCGCCTCTCCTGAGTGTTGTGACGCAGCGCCAGGTGTCGCTCCAGGGCCAGCAGACTGTCACCCGAGCGGGGACCAGCGTCTGCACTCTCCTCCGCCGCAGTGAGGGGGGTCAGCTCCTACACAGCACCGGGGACATCCATTAATACTGAGCGCTGGGTACAAAATCCCTGCCCGAAGAGCTTGCAATCTAATGCCTGAGGCGCAGGGACATATATCCACTTGCTTAGGTTCATAGCTTAGATTGTAAGCTCCTTGTAACAGAATTGCTGATAGTGTTGAGTCGTCGCGTGTAATTGATGTTAATCGGCGTGTTACACGTGTCCTCGCATGTCTCTGCTCTGGGGAACATGATGGGGAAATAGAACTAAATAGTAATTAAAAGATCACTTTCACAGAAGCGCTGCTCCCTCCCGCCCCAAATGGGACCCGCTCTGACCCCGGACCCAAACGTGATGAGGGAGACCGAGTCTGTTAAGGGCCACCCAGTGCGCCGGGGGCCACACAGTGCGCCGGGGGCCACACAGCGCGCCGGGGGCCACACAGCGCGCCGGGGGCCACACAGCGCGCCGGGGGCCACACAGCGCGCCGGGGGCCACACAGCGGACAGAAACCTGAGGAAGACATGAAGGACATCACTGCGGGGACAGCGGCCAGGCGCCGAGCGCGGGGACAGCGGCCAGGCGCCGAGCGCGGAGACAGCGGCCAGGCGCCGAGCGTGGGGACAGCGGCCAGGCGCCGAGCGCGGGGACAGCGGCCAGGCGCCGAGCGCGGGGACAGCGACCAGACGCCGAGCGCGGGGACAGCGACCAGACGCCGAGCGCGGGGACAGCGGCCAGACGCCGAGCGCGGGGACAGCGGCCAGACGCCGAGCGCGGGGACAGCGGCCAGACGCGAGCGCGGGGACAGCGGCCAGACGCCGAGCGCGGGGACAGCGGCCAGGCGCCGAGCGCGGGGACAGCGGCCAGGCGCCGAGCGCGGGGACAGCGGCCAGGCGCCGAGCGCGGGGACAGCGGCCAGACGCCGATCGCGGGGACAGCGACCAGACGCCGAGCGCAGGGGACAGCGGCCAGGCGCCGAGCGCGGGGACAGCGGCCAGGCGCCGAGCGCGGGGACAGCGGCCAGGCGCCGAGCGCGGGGACAGCGGCCAGACGCGGAGCGCGGGGACAGCGGCCAGACGCCGAGCGCGGGGACAGCGGCCAGGCGCCGAGCGCGGGGACAGCGGCCAGGCGCCGAGCGCGGGGACAGCGGCCAGGCGCCGAGCGCGGGGACAGCGGCCAGGCGCCGAGCGCGGGGACAGCGGCCAGGCGCCGAGCGCGGGGACAGCGGCCAGGCGCCGAGCGCGGGGACAGCGGCCAGGCGCCGAGCGCGGGGACAGCGGCCAGGCGCCGAGCGCGGGGACAGCGGCCAGGCGCCGAGCGCGGGGACAGCGGCCAGGCGCCGAGCGCGGGGACAGCGGCCAGACGCCGAGCGCGGGGACAGCGGCCAGACGCCGAGCGCGGGGACAGCGGCCAGACGCCGAGCGCGGGGACAGCGGCCAGGCGCCGAGCGCGGGGACAGCGGCCCAGAGTCGAGCGCGGGGACAGCGGCCAGACGCCGAGCGCGGGGACAGCGGCCAGACGCCGAGCGCGGGGACAGCGGCCAGGCGCCGAGCGCGGGGACAGCGGCCAGGCGCCGAGCGCGGGGACAGCGGCCAGGCGCCGAGCGCGGGGACAGCGGCCAGGCGCCGAGCGCGGGGACAGCGGCCAGGCGCCGAGCGCGGGGACAGCGACCAGGCGCCGAGCGCGGGGATAGGATTAAACAAGACTAACGGGTTTACTCATTGAATGGAGACAGATGCTAACAGTTGTTCGCAGCCATTCAACTAAATGCCCATTAAGTCACCATCAATGTTTAGAGAACACTAATAGAATATATGGAAGATACATGCATACCAGCACTGTATACAGATGCATTACTGGCTATCTAGCGGAGGGGTGCAGTATCAGGAACGAGGCACCCTCTGTCACGTTACCTTTAAGCAGAATAGGAAGAAGTCTGCAGCCAGACCCCGGCTGGGACTGAGCGAGAGCAGCTCCACCAAGCACTGCATCCTCCACTGCTCCCCGGACACCTTCTCATACAGCGCGTCCTCCTCCTCATCCTCATCACTGGCAACAACAAGGAAACAGCTGCAGCGGAGCCAAGGCTGGTACCCACCAGGACCCCTCCCCTGCCCCGGATTACTGCGACCAAATCTCCGCCGGCGTTAAGGCGCCACTGGGAAATCTCTCCGCCAGTCGCTTCGCCGCCAAGGTTAGCCCCCAACTTTACCCTAAAACTCCCTCATTTTAACACCTAATACTAACCCTACCCCCACCCTAATCACCTTAATCCTTTACCCTATTTTTTTTTACCCTAGACCCCACCGTATCCTTTACCCTAATCCCCTACAGCAGTGTTTCCCAACTCCAGTCCTGAGGGAACCCCAACAGGACAGGTTTTAAGGATATCCCTGCTCCAGCACAGGTGGGCCAATCAGCGGCTAACCATTTAAACCCTTTAAATGAATTGACATTCCTGGCGGAAGGGCCGGCGTACGGATGAATTAGTTACACTGTATCAGGCACTGTCAGCTGTTCCAGAAAGCGGCACCAAGCAAAAATCCTGCGGCTTCAGCAACCTGCTCTACAAGGGACAGAGGCGCCCGGGCTGAGATCGGAGGACTTGGGCACCATCTAGTGGCAGAGCCACTGAATGCCATCTGAATGCCATCTGTCCAAGACTGAGCCACCTGTGATGAAGCAGGGATATCCTGAAAACCTGCCCTGTTGGGGTGCGGGGGGGCTTGAGGACAGGAGCTGAGCACCCGAGTTACAGGACAGTTTTAAAGGCGCAGTTCACCCTAATATGACGCATTGTTAAAGGGAACTCCAATGTGATACCCGTTAGAGCAAATTAGCAACCTTCTTTTTATACATTTATCCAAGCGTTTTTGTTCTTTTTTTAATTTATAAAAAGTCCCAACACATTATTATTATTATTATTATTATTATATTAACACCTGCCACAGTGCTCACATGGCAAATCCCTGCTCCACACAGCAGCACAGAGAGGCTTTCTTAAAGGATTACAAAGGATCTCATCAGAAAAAAAAATGTCTTTTCTTAAATCTGCTCAGATATGGATCTGTGAGATCTACTAATATTCCTAAGTGAGCGTCGCTTAGCAGCCAGATTCAATTAGGTTTCAGATCATTTTGTAGGAATTAAATAGATAACAATAATAATCAGGAACCCGGGAGGGAAACCAGAGCCCCTTGTATTGTACAGTAT
Source organism: Ascaphus truei (assembly GCF_040206685.1). Taxonomy (NCBI): domain Eukaryota; kingdom Metazoa; phylum Chordata; class Amphibia; order Anura; family Ascaphidae; genus Ascaphus; species Ascaphus truei. The sequence goes on from NC_134501.1 coordinate 10,429,065, forward strand.
GGTAAGGAAATGGTTAAAAATGTCTACAAGGTTAACATGCAGGGGGGAGCGATACCTGGGGGGTACTCGGACGGTGATGACGGCCCCTCCTTGGCTAGCTGGTTGGATTTGGCAGTAGGGGAGCAGTGGGGACAGGGAGGCGTCCATCCCAGACAGTCCAACCAGTGCAGCCACCGCTGACCCTCGCTCCGCCTTCTCCAGGAACCACAGCAGGATGTCCTGGCACGGGGAGCTGCACGGGGCGGGAATGTAAGGGTTAAAATGTGATGTAGCTCATTCACAAAAGGGGAGTGCAACATTGTCCTCTCCCCCCCCCCACTGTGAGCAGAGTATTATCTCCCCCCCCACTGTGAGCAGAGTATTATCCCCCTCTCTGCCCCTGTGAGCAGAGTATTATCCCCCTCTCCCCCCCGCTCTGCCCCTGTGAGCAGAGTATTATCCCCCCCCTGTGAGCAGAGTATTATACTCCCCCCCCCTGTGAGCAGAGTATTATCCCCCTCTCCCCCCTGTGAGCAGAGTATTATCCCCCCCCCCCGTGAGCAGAGTATTATCCCCCCCCCTCTGCCCCTGTGAGCAGAGTATTATCCCCCTCTCCCCCCCCCCTGTGAGCAGAGTATTATCCCCCTCTCCCCCCTGTGAGCAGAGTATTATCCTCCCCCCCCCCCGTGAGCAGAGTATTATCCCCCCCCCCCGATCTGCCCCTGTGAGCAGAGTATTATCCCCCTCTCCCCCCCCCCCTGTGAGCAGAGTATTATCCTCCTTGGTTGTTGATCATTATAAATCAGGGGCGGCCAACGCCAGCCCGCAGAGCTACCAACAGGCCAGGTTTTCTGGATATCACTGCTGAAGCACAGGTGGCTCAATCAGAAGCTCAGTCTTCGAATGAGCCTGTGATTGAGCCACCTGTGCTGAAGCTGCGATATCATGAAAACCTGTCCTGTTGGGGGCGGGCTTGCGGACTGGAGCACCCCGGTTTTAATGCACGAGAGGCACGGAGGATTGAGTTCGGTACCAGGTTTCCACACAATGCCCCGCTGCCAATAACCCAAAATCTGCCGTGTGAGGTCCCTGCGCCCCGCCACAAACCTCATATTCCTCCTTCCCCCACTGTGCGGGCGCAGGGGCCGGCCGGACCTCTGGCAGGGCTGATATGGCTATGCCATGTGGCAGTGATGGGGCACAATATGTTTATTATACTCAGGGGAGGGACACAAACAGAGACGCCTGTCATTACAGCCGAGTCCCACACCGGCAGGTCACAGGATGGGGGGTCAGCGCGATGTTATATAAGGGACCGCTGATTTACGGTATACAACCGCTGATCTCCCGCCCCCGCGACTCCGTATCCCCCTCCCCTCACTCTCACCGTAAGTGTGACACGTTCTGCCGTGCGAAGCAATACAAGGAGAAGACGGCCGAGATGACTGGTCTGGTGGAGGTCAGCGCCGCGGCCGTGGGATCGCTCCCCACCACAAAGACCTGCAGATCACAGCGCTGACCGTCAGGACGCGGGGTTGTGGGTGACCGGTCTTATCGTCATCGCATGAAATGGGACATTTAGACATCTCTGTGCAGCACGAGACTCAGGGTGTCCTCACTGTGGCCACCCACCGCCATGACACCCGCTACATGACATCTGTCACCGTGAGAAAGATGCACCTTGCTCACGCCAAGCACGGTGCCTCCTAAGGGCTGCAGGGGACAGCGATACGGTGATATGGAAAGGTGTCACCAGAAGGGTCATATCACACCGCCAGCACCCGGAGGTGTGCATTATTAACACCACAGCTAGATTGTAAGCTCTTGGGGACAGAGGGCTGCAGCACAGACCAGAATTAGGGGAGTGGATTTTTTTTATTCTTTATTTCATGGGGAGTAAAATAAAAAGAGGCAATTACAGAACTAAGGAAATCTCAGCAAACGGCAGTAAATCTCCGTGCCGCACAGCGCAGATAGAGACCGGGGGTCAGGAAGAATGAATATTTTCCCTATCGAGACATAATTGGTACGTGTTTGCTTCTTGTGGGTCAATATAACTATACTCAGGGGATAAGTATCTCAGCCGTTAATTAACATTTAATACGGCTGGACGCGTCTGTTTCACCCAGTTTTATACGATGTTACTATGTAATTACCTTAACGATGTCCTCCACACAGCGCGAGAGCTCCCGTTCTGGCACAAGCGTCTCTCCCGGAGGAGAAGGCGGCTCAGGATTCTCTAAAACAATAAAGGAGAGAAAACATGACAGAACTGCATCCCCAAGCGCCCTGCCAGGGAATTGCGGTATAATCCCACCCGCGCCCTGCCAGGGAACCGCGGTATAATCCCACCCGCGCCCTGCCAGGGAACCGCGGTATAATCTCACCCGCGCCCTGCCAGGGACCCGCGGTATAATCCCACCCGCGCCCTGCCAGGGAACCGCGGTATAATCCCAACCTCTCTATGCATTATACACCACGTGCGCCCTGCCAGGGAACCGCGGTATAATCCCACCCGCGCCCTGCCAGGGAACCGCGGTATAATCCCACCCGCGCCCTGCCAGGGAACCGCGGTATAATCTCACCCGCGCCCTGCCAGGGACCCGCGGTATAATCCCACCCGCGCCCTGCCAGGGACCCGCGGTATAATCCCACCCGCGCCCTGCCAGGGAACCGCGGTATAATCCCAACCTCTCTATGCATTATACACCACGTGCGCCCTGCCAGGGACCCGCGGTATAATCCCACCCGCGCCCTGCCAGGGAACCGCGGTATAATCCCAACCTCTCTATGCATTATACACCACGTGCGCCCTGCCAGGGAACCGCGGTATAATCCCACCCGCGCCCTGCCAGGGAACCGCGGTATAATCCCACCCGCGCCCTGCCAGGGAACCGCGGTATAATCTCACCCGCGCCCTGCCAGGGACCCGCGGTATAATCCCACCCGCGCCCTGCCAGGGAACCGCGGTATAATCCCAACCTCTCTATGCATTATACACCACGTGCGCCCTGCCAGGGAACCGCGGTATAATCCCACCCGCGCCCTGCCAGGGAACCGCGGTATAATCCCACCCGCGCCCTGCCAGGGAACCGCGGTATAATCTCACCCGCGCCCTGCCAGGGACCCGCGGTATAATCCCACCCGCGCCCTGCCAGGGACCCGCGGTATAATCCCACCCGCGCCCTGCCAGGGAACCGCGGTATAATCCCAACCTCTCTATGCATTATACACCACGTGCGCCCTGCCAGGGAACCGCGGTATAATCCCAACCTCTCTATGCATTATACACCACGTGCGCCCTGCCAGGGAACCGCGGTATAATCCCAACCTCTCTATGCATTATATGCCGCACACACTGCCAGAAAAAATTGCTATATTGCCTTCACCTGTTTGCATGAGCGTGCCCGTGTGTGTGTAACTGTGTGAGTGCGCAGAGCTCACCTGTGTGTGTGAGTGTGCAGGTAGCCCATGTGTGTGCAAGTGTGTAGGGAGCCCACCTGTGTGTGGTGTGTGTGCATGCGCAGGGAGCCCACGTGTGTGTGTGTGTGAGAGAGAGAGAGTGCATAGGGAGCCCACGTGTGTGTGTGTGTGCATAGGGAGCCCACCTGTGTCTGTGAGTGCGCAGTTAGCCCATGTGTGTGTGTGAGTGTGTAGGGAGCCCACCTGTGTGGATGGTGTGTTCTTGCGTGCACACGTGTGTGTGTGTGAGAGTGCGTAGGGAGCCCACGTGTGTGTGTGCGTAGGGAGCCCACCTGTGTCTGTGAGTGCGCAGGTAGCGCGTGTGTGTGTGTGTGACAGAGTGTGCACAGGAAGCCCGTGTGTGAGTGAGAGTGTGAGAGTGTGCATAGGCAGCCTGTGTGAGTGTGCAGGTAGCGCGTGTGTTTGAGAGTGTGCACAGGAAGCCCGTGTGTGTGTGAGAGTGTGAGAGTGTGCATAGGGAGCCCACCTGTGTGTGCGAGGGTGCAGCGCAGCAGGGGTTCCAGCATGGGCAGGATAAGGTGCTTCTCTGCCAGCTGTGGCTGCTCCCGCTGCATCGCTAGGACAGTTTCGGTGGCAACTCTCTGAAATTGCCGGGCGGTCAGAGGGTCCTGAATGTGCAGCAGATCCAGAACCTGGGGAGAAAGCGTGACTTAGAGGCTGTATACAGGGCAGTGTGTCGGGGCAGCATGCAGTGCCTCGGCTGTATACAGGGCAGTGTGTGTGTGGGGGGGGGGGCGGCATGCAGTGCCCGGGCTGTATACAGGGCAGTGTGGGCAGCATGCAGTGCCCGGGCTGTATACAGGGCAGTGTGGGCGGCATGCAGTGCCCGGGCTGTATACAGGGCAGTGTGTGGGCGGCATGCAGTGCCCGGGCTGTATACAGGGCAGTGTGGGCAGCATGCAGTGCCCGGGCTGTATACAGGGCAGTGTGGGCGGCATGCAGTGCCCGGGCTGTATACAGGGCAGTGTGTGGGCGGCATGCAGTGCCCGGGCTGTATACAGGGCAGTGTGGGCGGCATGCAGTGCCCGGGCTGTATACAGGGCAGTGTGTGGGCGGCATGCAGTGCCCGGGCTATATACAGGACAGTATGTGGGCAGCATGCAGTGTCCGGGCTGTATACAGGGCAGTATACAGGGCAGTATACAGGGCAGTGTCCGGGCTGCATACAGGGCAGTGTGGGCAGCATGCAGTGCCCGTGCTGTATACAGGGCAGTGTGGGCGGCATGCAGTGCCCGGGCTGTATACTGGGCAGTGTGTGGGCGGCATGCAGTGCCCGGGCTGTATACAGGACAGTATGTGGGCAGCATGCAGTGTCCGGGCTGTATAACAGGGCAGTATACAGGGCAGTGTGGGCAGCATGCAGTGCCCGGGCTGTATACAGGGCAGTGTGGGCAGCATGCAGTGCCCGGGCTGTATACAGGGCAGTGTGGGCAGCATGCAGTGCCCGGGCTGTATACAGGGCAGTGTGGGCAGCATGCAGTGCCCGGGCTGTATACAGGGCAGTGTGGGCAGTCCGCAGGGCACAGTACCTGCGGGCAGACCAGCTGGTAATACTCCTGCACAGACAGTGACTGCTGGGGGCAGGATGCCAGGATTCTCGCCACTGCATCACACTTCTTCCAGTTGCTGGCACCAGCTTCCGCGTCGCGCCCCCCCTGAGCGCCGGCTGCAATGACAGGAGAGACGCCCTCTGATCACAAGAAACAGGCGGCACGAAACGTATTGCCTTGTAACCCCTGGAGTGCCAGGCGGGACTACAACACTGCACAGTCATGTATGTCTGAATACCTAGCAGGGAGCGATTAGAGAGCTCTGGCAGGGAAGGGGTTAAAAGATACATTTCTCATCAATTCAGAGGAAAATTGAAGTGTGAAGAGCTGGGGTGACGGGCTTCATGTAACCATGGCAACAGTCTGAGCCAGTCCCACAGCGCTCTGTACATCAGGGGTTCTCAACTCGTCCTCAGGTGCCACCCCCCCCCCCCCCCCCCCCCCCCCCCCCAACAGGTCTTCAGGATAGCCCTGCTTCAGCACGTGGCTCAGTCTCTGCTTCAGCACAGGCGGTTCAAACCTGTGCTGAAGCAGGGACTGACTGAGCGACCTGTGCTGAAGCAGGGATATCCTGAAGACCTGACCTGTTGGGAGAGGGGTCTTGAGAACCCCCTGCTGTACATGATGAAACACGAGGCTTGCAGAATGAAGGATTCTGACTCGGACCCTGGCAGGGAGGAGTATGACACAGGGAGTGTCCCATGTGCTTAATATACAAGAGGGTGTGTGGCCCCCGGGACTCTGCAACCCATCTCCTGGCATACAAACAGCTCCAAAAGCAGGTCAGAAAATCCCCTTATTAAGAGACCAGAACTGGTCCACTTTCCTACATCTGGAGCAGTTTTATTGCATCGATTTTGCCGGGAGGACACTTTGACCCCCACACTGACCCCCACACTCACCCCCACACTCACCCCCGGCTCCTTCCAGGATCCCTCTCAGCACGGCCTGCACCCCGTGCGGCCTCATCAGCCGCTCCGAGAGGAGCTGTCCGGAGAGGCGGCGCAGCCAGGCTGGGGCCGGTGCCCACTGCTCCCCCCCGGCGCTGCCCGGAGCGCGTGAGCCCTGGGATATAGGAGAGGTCAGTACCGCCTGCCGCTGCTGTACCGGGCCGCACTGCAACAGGAGCACAAGATTCCTCCCTGATCCAAATACACAAACCAACACCTACAACGTCTAAATGCTTTATAACAGGGGCGGCCACCTCCAGTGCGCCCAGCAGGTTAGGGTTTCAGGATATCCCTGCCCAAATAGTTCAGGTGTTAAGGATATCCCTGCTTCTGACTGAGCCACCTGTGCTGAAGCAGGGATATCCTGGAAACCTGGACCTGCTGACAGCTCTTGAGGATTGGAGTTGGCCCACTCCTGGTTTATAATGTTCACAGCCAAGGAGGATAACGGGGTGAGGACGACGACATTCAAACCCTTATCCCCTCTCCCCACGTGTACCTGTCTGGGCCCCCCCTGTAAAATCAGCAGCTCTCGGATCACAAGCGGCTGGTACACCTGATCCAGGAGACCCCGCAAGTCCTCCTTGCAGCGCCCCCTCTCCCCCTCCGTCAGGTCCTGCAAAACACACAATGTTAGAGAAGAGATGGTGTTATGTGGCTCGGTCCCACTCACAATATAATGTCTGGCTACACAAATTAACCGACTTCCCCCCCAAGGACCCAGGACTAGCAGACCCCACGTTTCTAACCAGGTTCACAGTTGGTCCTGGACACATTAGTCCACTAAAAAGAAGCCCAACCTACCACGATCCTCCCCAGTCCCACGGCAGTGGTGCCCCTAGCATATCCTCTCTATATAGGGATAGGTGAGCCTATATGCCTATATGCCTTGTCATTGAATGCTGGGGTTGGGGTTATACCTTTACGCCCACCGCGGAGCTCTGCTCTGCCTTGGCTTTGGTCGGGCCGAATCCCAGCTGGCAGAGCCCGGCCATGAGGTCCCCCAGATGGCGCGTGAGCAGCAGGTTCCCCAGTGACGGGTGGTGAGACACTTCTAGGAGGGCGGTACAGGTGGCGTGTAGCCGGCGCGTGCGGGCGAGGGGCGTGTCACAAGACACCATGCTGCGCACAAGGGCTCCGAACTCCGAGCGTTGCTGGAGGGAGAGGCCAACCCCGGGCAGCAGGTACGGGCAGACGCCCAGCGACACCACGAACTGCAGCGCAGACTGGACCGTCTTCTGCTGGGAGATGCTCAGCATGTCCGGGCTCAGGGCGGGGGCAGCCTCGGGGGTCCTCAGGTTGGGTTTGGGGGGCTGGAAAGAAGCTGCCACCTCAATCATACGCTCCTTCAGACACAGGAGCAACAACAGGGTCTCCAAGGTGAACCTCCAGGGGGGGTCTGCAGGGGTGTCGCGGCATCCTTCCAGCCACTTGGCCTCTGCAGAGACCCTCGCCCTCAGGATCCGCAGGTCCTCCCACTCTGGGGCGTTTAGAAGCTTCTCCTCCAGGGAGGACACGTTGAGCTGTAATGTGCTCAGCAGAGCGCCCTGTTTATCCGTCTGGGCAGATCCGGGCAACTCTGCAGTGAGACACAGTAGATCTACTATAGCTAACAGAAAGAGAAATTTTGGGGTGGGGGGGTCTGTCAGGGCGCGGGGTGGGGAGGGTCTGTCGGGGTGGGGAGGGTCTGTCAGGGTGGGGGGGTCTGTCAGGGTGCGAGGTGGGGGGGGGGGTCTGTCAGGGTGCGGTGTGGGGGGGGGGTCTGTCAGGGTGCGGGGGTCTGTCATGGTGCGGGGGTCTGTCAGGGTGCGGGGTGGGGGGGTCTGTCAGGGTGCGGGGTGGGGGGGTCTGTCAGGGTGCGGGGTGGGGGGGTCTGTCAGGGTGCGGGGTGGGGGGGTCTGTCAGGGTGCGGGGACTGTAAGGTGGTGTGTTATTTTAAGCCCGTGGCATTAGTGTGCAAAGGGAGCATACAGTAAGCAGCGCGGTCAGAGAGTTCATAGTTCTCCTCAGGATATGCTCGGTGCCGCCCGCGGGTCCAATCCTTACCGCCCGGGGTGATCAGGATCCTCAGCGCCTCAGTCACTGTCCCCACATTCCAACCAGCAGCCATCTTCCTGCCCCCACTAGCGCATGTATAGACACGTAACTAAGAAGCGACACGGCGGCCATGTTGCGTGTGGCAAGCCGATCGGCGGCCATGCTGCGTGTGGCAGCAGAAGACAAACCCGATACGAATTGTGGCGGCCACAGGCTGAATCACGTGTCATGTGAAAGAGGGACAGGAAAGCATCGTGTGAAAACCTGCCAGAAGTGGGTCAGCCAATGTAAATACCTTTCTCATGGGGGACAGTTCTGGGGATCTGTTTTATCGTTTCCCATACATCATCTCACTATATTGGCACATGCTGTACATATTAATGGGGATATTTGTAACATTACAGTGTTACATCTAATAACACTTCAATTATTACATGAAAAAATATGGCAAAATACAAATACTGAGCGTCGAAGCAGCGCTGAAATTGCTTCCAATGAGCGAGACTCACTTCAGGTGTATACCCGCCTTCCAATGAGCGAGGCTCACTCCGGGTGTATAACCGGCTTTCAATGAGCGAGACGCACTCCAGGTGTATACCCGCCTTCCAATGAGCGAGACTCACTCCGGGTGTATACCCGCCTTCCAATGAGCGAGGCTCACTCCGAGTGTATACCCGCCTTCCAATGAGCAAGGCTCACTCCGAGTGTATACCCGCCTTCCAATGAGCGAGACTCACTCCGGGTGTATACCCGCCTTCCAATGAGCGAGACTCACTCCGGGTGTATACATGTCTTCCAATGAGCGAGACTCACTCCGGGTGTATACCCGCCTTCCAATGAGCGAGACTCACTCCGGGTGTATACCCGCCTTCCAATGAGCGAGACTCACTCCTGGTGTATACCCGCCTTCCAATGAGCGAGACTCACTCCGGGTGTATACCCGCCTTCCAATGAGCGAGACTCACTCCGGGTGTATACCCACCTTCCAATGAGCGAGACTCACTCCGGGTGTATACCCGTCTTCCAATGAGCGAGGCTCACTCCATGTGTATACCCGCCTTCCAATGAGCGAGACTCACTCCAGGTGTATACATGTCTTCCAATGAGCGAGGCTCACTCCAGGTGTATACTCGCCTTCAATGAGCAAGGCTCACTCCGGGTGTATACATGTCTTCCAATGAGCAAGGCTCACTTCCAATGAGCGAGGCTCACTCCGGGTGTATACCCGCCTTCCAATGAGCGAGGCTCACTCCGGGTGTATACCCGCCTTCCAATGAGCGAGACTCACTCCAGGTGTATACATGTCTTCCAATGAGCGAGGCTCACTCCGGGTGTATACTCGCCTTCCAATGAGCGAGGCTCACTCCGTGTGTATACCCGCCTTCCAATGAGCGAGGCTCACTCCGGGTGTATACTCGCCTTTCAATGAGCGAGACTCACTCCAGGTGTATACATGCCTTCCAATGAGCGAGACTCACTCCCCGCCTTCCAATGAGCGAGACTCACTCCGGGTGTATACCTGCCTTCTAATGAGCGAGGCTCACTCCGGGTATATACCCGCCTTCCAATGAGCGAGACTCACTCCGGGTATATACCCGCCTTTCAATGAGCGAGACTCACTCCAGTTGTATACCCGTCTTCCAATAAGCGAGACTCACTCCGGGTGTATACCCGCCTTCCAATGAGCGAACTCGTAATAAAACAGGAAGTGTCATTACAAGAGGGGTACACCTTTTTTTTGTGTGGGAAGCTTTAATGTTAAACGCTAGCTCTGAGATTTGTTCTGAGAACAGCGGTAGCAAAAGGGTTAAACTTTTCTGTGCCAACAAGGAACCTACAGTGTCAAGAAAGAAAATACACCTAAGGGAAGGTTTCCCTCAGCATCGCCCCAGCAAAAGGTCATACGTGTGTGCGCATGTGTGTGCTTGGGCGCGTCATGGTACTCAGAGCTACGGCCGAGAAAAATACATAAATAAATAAGTACAGGTTTTTTTTTACAGAATCAAATCATTCTTCTGCGGAATACATCTCACTAAAAGTCTCTTTATTTTGGTATAAATGTATTTTTATTTAAAAAACAACAAAAACATACAGTATACATAGCAGAGTACAAAGAAGAATACAGACAATCCTTGCCCCTCAGCACCTACAAAAGGACTCATTTTTGGTACCCGAGTTAGTGGCGTTACGTAGTCTGCTTAGTGTGCCAACTGTGGAACCAGTCAGAAGAACCCCCCCACCCCCCAAACCTTCACTGCCGCTCACAAGCAAACATCTGCTTAACACCACAATACATAAAGAGAGCTGCATCTTTCCTATGTTCTTGACTTCCAATTAAGGGCTTCCCAAAGCTTCCAGGATACAAAAAGGGGACCAAGGGCCTGGCCAGGGAGACCATTATCTGGAAGTGGATTCAGCAACTTTGCTTTAAAAAAATAAACCAAAACAAATCTTTGGTTATTGCATTAACCTCAGGAGGAGTTATATCTACACTGAAGCGTGAATCGTAATGTAAAATAAAAATCACATATACATCTCTGTTTGAAGAAGACCCTCCAATCTTTTGGCAAATTCCCTTACTACAAGGGTTCTCAACTCCAGTCCACAAGACCCCCTCAACAGGTTAGGTTGTCAGGATACCCCTGCTGAAGAAGGGACTGATTGAGTCACCTGTGCTGAAGCAGGGATATCCTTCAACCCTGACCTGTTGTGGTCCTGAGGACTGGCGTTTCGAACCCCGGCCTTATGGAAAATATAAAAACAAAAACACTTGACACAATACAATAAATGATTCAAGATAATTAAAACAAATTCCAGGATTTTTTTTTACATTAAAACAAGGGGGGGGGGGCAGGAGAGGGGGAAACTCATCCCGCTGGTGGGACCGCAACACGGAAGAGTAGAAATCCATCATCTCCCGTCACAAACGGAAATCTTGTCATCGGATGTGGCCACCAGGACAGCCTGGAAAATAAGGGCTTTCTGCAGCGCGAGGTCGGCCTGTCACGACTTCAGCAGTTCATATGAAAATAGTGCGTGGAGCCCGCGTCCTACTCCTCGTCGCCGCCGTACATATCCGCCAGTTTGGTGAAGCGAGGGCCCCAGTCGTTCAGGGCGCTGTAGTCCTGATCTCGGTCGGAGCTGGAGGAGTTCAGAGAGCTGAGGGAGGCGGCCTCGGACCCGCTGCCTTCGTAATCGAAGACGAGGAGGGAGTCGTACGGGGGAGCCGTCGGGTCATTGTCAGCGGCGTTCAAGTTCTAAATACAGGGCGAGCAAATAAAGCCATTTAATTAATCGGTTCATTTCACCAGGAGACTTGTTGCAGCCGGGCTGCCCAAGTTCAGTCCTGAAGAGCAACCGTCCGGTTTATATATTTAAAAAAAAGGATCAAATTAAACAAGCTAACCATCACGAAGACAAAACATGCTAAACCAGGGGTGGGCAACTCCAGTCTCAAGGGCCACCAACAGGTCAGGTTTTCAGGATATCCCTGCTTCAGCATAGGTGGCTCACTGAGCCACTGATTGAGCCACTGATTGAGCCACCTGTGCGGAAGCAGGAAGTTAAAGGTATGTGTGGTCCAGAAAACCAGTCCTGCTGGTTCCTTTTGAAGACTGAATTAGAGGACCCTTAGTTACAGGGATGGATATATAGATAGATAGATAGATAGATAGATAGATAGATACCGTGTTAGACGAGCTTTAATAATCAAAATCGAATAGATGATACCGTTCTGTGGCTAACTAAACGCTTTTACTTGTGCGAGCTTTCGAGATACACTGATCTCTTCTTCCGGCGATGTTACAATGAATAAAGCAAGCAAAGGGTTTACATAAAAACAGTGGATATAAAAATGTTATCTGTGACTGAAACCTATCCCTCCCCCTGTGTAATATGCGATTTGCATCCATCCCTGCAGGTGTCACTTCACATACAGAGAAGTATAAGCTGATGCACTAAATTCATTTTCATAGCTACGGTCTCTAGCCTCTCTGTAGAAGCCGGCACACTGGTCTGGTTTAAGACTGTACTCTGTCTATTAGGATCACAGCACAGGGCGATTCTTTCTTTACAGCGTTTTTTTAAATAATAATTCCATGGGCCCCGTATCCTGGAGATTGTGGGATCGCTGGGTTTCCTGTTCTTCAAAAGGTTTCGTTGCGATCATTAGTTTAGGTATGATCCCAGGCAGGACCACGGTACTGATTAGTTTAGGTATGATCCCAGGCAGGACCACGGTACTGATTAGTTTAGGTATGATCCCAGGCAGGACCACGGTACTGATTAGTTTATGTATGATCCCAGGCAGGACCACGGTACTGATTAGTTTAGGTATGATCCCAGGCAGGACCACGGTACTGATTAGTTTAGGTATGATCCCAGGCAGGACCACGGTACTGATTAGTTTAGGTATGATCCCAGGCAGGACCACGGTACTGATTAGTTTATGTATGATCCCAGGCAGGACCACGGTACTGATTAGTTTAGGTATGATCCCAGGCAGGACCACGGTACTGATTAGTTTATGTATGATCCCAGGCAGGACCACGGTACTGATTAGTTTAGGTATGATCCCAGGCAGGACCACGGTACGGATTAGTTTAGGTATGATCCCAGGCAGGACCACGGTACTGATTAGTTTATGTATGATCCCAGGCAGGACCACGGTACTGATTAGTTTAGGTATGATCCCAGGCAGGACCACGGTACTGATTAGTTTAGGTATGATCCCAGGCAGGACCACGGTACTGATTAGTTTAGGTATGATCCCAGGCAGGACCACGGTACTGATTAGTTTATGTATGATCCCAGGCAGGACCACGGTACTGATTAGTTTAGGTATGATCCCAGGCAGGACCACGGTACTGATAAGTTTAGGTATGATCCCAGGCAGGACCACGGTACTGATTAGTTTAGGTATGATCCCAGGCAGGACCACGGTACTGATTAGTTTAGGTATGATCCCAGGCAGGACCACGGTACTGATTATATTCAGACCGTTAGGTTATAGGTAGAGCAGGGGGGCTCAACTCCAGTCCTCAAGACCCCCCCAAACAGGGCAGGTTTTCAGGCTATCCAAGTTTTAGCACAGGTGGCTCAAGACTGAACCATCTGTACTGAAGCAGGGATATCCTGAAAACTTGACCTGTTGGTGGCCCCTGAGGACTGGAGTTGAGGACCCCTGAGATAGAGACACTGTTTGGCGGGCTGGAACATCATCTTTGTTTTGAGACTTTACTCACCTCGTCAATGAAATTCCCAATTTCATCGGGGTTGGCGGGACGCGGCCGGTATTGGGGAGCCGGGACGAGTGTCGGAATGACATCGTTCCGTATCACGTCCGGACGGGCATCAAGGCCGCGGTGAAGCTGGCTCAGGTCAAAATCCTTGAGAGAGAAAAAGACCGTATTATACTCTACTCGTGAAATAACGCGCTTGTAGCTGCGCCAAAACGGTTCATCCACATTATTTCGTACCTGGTCCTCTTCACCACCCCCCTCTTCATCATAAGAATACACATTGTCCCGAGTCTCATCCGGCGGCAGCAGTAAATCCTCCTTCACCACCCTCTTCCTCCTCACCAACAGCAAGAGTAACAGCAGCAGTACTACAGCGAGAAAGGAGGAGTACAGAAGCATCAGCAGAACACTAGAACAAATACTCAACTATAGCACTGTACCCTTTAACAATCCGATATATCAAATATATAAATACTGCTCACAAACAACCCAATGAACCGTGAACAGTCAAACATTTGTATTATACAACTAATTGCAAATGGAGAGTATTTACTTGCTATAAAAGGTCCTGCAACCACGAGTCCTCTGGGATTATCCAAATCCCATATACAGTCTTTGCAAAATAGAGCCCACCTTGGCGTGGTACTCGTCACTCTTGCACAAAGTGTAGAGAACATGAGGTATATTTCTATTATAAGGACAAGAAACACCTCTGTGCAGGTCACTTAGGGCATATAATTAGTGCACCCAATCTATTTAACTGGTGACTGGCAGTGATTAGGAAACACATCACTACCAACATATGAACCTATACACATTGAGTGATTCCCTATGGGTAGTTAACCCTTTATCCAACAGTACTTAAAATATACACCGTGGATGGTACAAGACGGAAAAACACTTACAAAACTGCAGCTGAAAGATGTTGTTGAAACTGCTCAGCAAATATAAATCTCCCAGCAGTGATATGTAAGGAAAACAATGAAAACATCGCACAGAACTGCTATATACTGTGACGCGGCGATGTGGTAACACACTAGCTAGCAGTGCTCGAGCAGCAAACAGCACACACCAGTCCACGATCATAAGCTATTTAAGCTATTTAAAGCGGTTAAGAAGGAAACGTGAGGATAATTAACGTAACCCAACATGTTTCGTGAGAAACGTCCAACTTCCTCAGGGGTATGCTAGTGTGTTGCCATATCGCCGCGTCACTGAATGTGATGTCATCAGGACGGGACGGACAGCGCCAACTAGGAAGCTGCACCAGGAGATTCCCTGCACGTGGGCTTCCAAACAGGGAGACGGAGCAGACTGCGCTCACAGCCAAAGCGTGGACATCGTGGATATCGGCAGTTCCGGGAGAGCACACCCCAAAGGGCCCCACATCCAGGCTTAAAAGGTTGAAAGGCGTTGAAATAAAAGGAATAATTTGTGAGTTTTATTCCATGCGTTTGTATGTACATTATTAAATCACAGTATATAGCAGTTCTGTGCGATGTTTTCATTGTTTTCCTTACATATCACTGCTGGGAGATTTATATTTGCTGAGCAGTTTCAACAACATCTTTCAGCTGCAGTTTTGTAAGTGTTTTTCCGTCTTGTACCATCCACGGTGTATATTTTAAGTACGGTTGGATAAAGGGTTAACTACCCATAGGGAATCACTCAGTGTGTATAGGTTCATATGTTGGTAGTGATGCGTTTCCTAATCACTGCCAGTCACCAGTTAAATAGATTGGGTGCACTAATTATATACACTAAGTGACCTGCACAGAGGTGTTTCTTGTCCTTATAATAGTAGTATTCCTCATATTGTTCTCTACACTTTCTATTTTTTCATGAACCGCATTGTGCAAGAGTGACGAGTACCACGCCAGGGAGGGCTCTATTTTGCAAAGACAGAAGCATCGGTGTTAATGTTCAGCAGAGAGGCGGCAGCGAGCCATACATCAAACAAACGTTCTCTCCATCAGCATAGAGAATTCCTTGTGCATATCGCTGCTTTGCAAGTTGTTCTGAGATACACATGTGGCAGTTGGGATGCAACACGTGAAGCCATCTTTATCCTTTACTTACTCAACAGTGCCAGGATACCCCCGAGTATTCCCAGGATGGCTGGGACACCCATAACTCCAGCATAAGCAGCCTTGTGCTCGCAGTCCTTGCTGTCACCCTCACAGCGACACACAGTGGCCTTCAGTTCTATGACATTGACCAGCCCCATGTTGTCTTTCATGCTGATGGGGACGTTGTACGTCCCAGTTTCCATCTCCCTTAATGGTTTGATCTCAAACTCTATGGAAAAAAAACACAACGCAGGCGTGAAGCATTAGGAGCGGGGTTTGAAGGAATGCTACAGATCAATGCTTTTCTTTACGGACTGATTGTGTCTGAACAAAGAGGAGGTATTATTTCAATGTACCAATGCTTCAGCGCAGAAACTTGGAGCCACTTATGAAACCGTGGTCTTCTGCCGTACGAACCTTTCAGTCCTTTTAAATCAGGTGACTAAAAGGTGCCTCCCAGCGCTGGAAGGGGTCGTATGATAGAAAACTGCTCGTAAATATGGGTCTAAACATTTCACATGCAAGTTATATGTAGAACTCCCCCCAGCCCCCTCTATAGATTATTGGGTATTTCATTCTTGCAGCAGAACTGTTGCTCAAACCCAGACTAGATTCCCACTTGAACTAGAAATCGTGTTCTAGTTCTATTAATAAGTGAAAGTGCAGAATAGGCGTACATGTGGGATCGGTATAATAAGACTGACCGGTGTTTGAGCTCCTAATAAGTAAACAGTTGAAATGCGTTATAAGCATATCGCTACATTTATAACAATGCCGCAGCACGCACAACGCAAAACACTCGTCATCACCAGCTCTCTGTATCCGCTAACTTACTGTCTCCAATTACTTGAGCCGTCCAGTTTTCATGGGATTCACGCAGGAGTTCTGCGGTAAATGGGCCGGTGTTCGGGGGAAGATCCCTGTCAACGATATTAAGTGACTGAGGGATTGTGTCCTTTTGGCAGAATGACAAGTCTTGAGGATCCAAAAATGGGGAATTATCATTCACATCAAGAAGGCGAATAAGGAGGGTCCCGGACCCTGTGGCAAGTGGAGAACCTGCAAGCAAAATATCATTATATCGGGGGAGGCATCAGACACCAGGGGCAGAACAGACCAAAACATGGCAGGAGTCATCACTAACCCCTATGTCCCACGCACTCCACGTGAGCGCAATACATTCATCACTAACCCCTATGTCCCACGCACTCCACGTGAGCGCAATACAAAAATGACTAAGATTTAGAAAAGAATCCTTACAATAATGCACAATTATTTTAATTCATTATTTTTTTTCTCTTTTCTTCCCTTTTTTTCTCTTATCTTGGGACTGCGCTGGCAGTGTTGTGATACCAGCATGCATATGCCTTCATAAAAGAGGACTGATGTTTTTATATAGAGACAGGAGCCAGAGGCGAGTTGTACAGTATATCCCTATTATACAATGTAATGTTCTGCTTGCATAGCGCATTAACATCCTTTCTAGGTCTCTCCTCTACGCCCTTGGCTAAGACCAAGAAGGCCCAGGGGGCTGCTGGTAAAGGTGCCATGATGGTTACTGGAACCCAGTCTAGTTGGAGTCCCCTATACATTGAAACAATGTATAGGGTTGCATATTTATTGTAGTATTTAGCTGCAGTGCTTTACAATGATTAAATCCTTACCATTGTCCACAGCCAAGATAATCGCTTTGTAAGTGCTGTTCTGCACAAACTGTGACTCCCGGTCCAAGTTGCCTTTTCCAGTGATGATCCCATTGTCCTTGTCCACAGAGAGCCACCCAGCCGGGTCAAACCCGATGCTGTAACTGCAGAGAAGAGAAGTTCAGTTACAGGAGCAGGTCACTGAATCCACAGTGCTCAATGCTTTATAATGGAGGTGCAAGAACACTGAAAACATAGTAACTCAGTCATTAAACAAATAAACAAGCGCATTAAGATATAAGAAATATACAGGAAAATACATTTAGTGCATTTCCTTCGATATTAGGTTATTTATTTTCAGACAAAATATTAATTTGTGAATCAATCTTCCATTATGTTAGTAGATTAAAATTAAATTATAAAAGGGGCAAACTTGTTATGCTTTTGAGAGGGGATAGGTCCATGACATGCCCAATGTAAGACTCCCCATGAGACCATCACAGAACCTATCCTGAGTTAAACAGTAAAGGAGGACGCCAAGGAATGGCGAGGTTCCGAAATTAGGAAAGGTTATTCCTATACAGTGCAACAGCGAAGAAAGTGTCGCGATTACTGGGAAAGGAAGTTAGAATAATAGAAAACGTAAGAAATATGCAACGCAAGTCTCCGGTACCAACCCCAGAACAAGCATCCAGCTACTCACAGTATCTTCTGATTCTGCGCCTTATCCGGATCCTGTGCCGTGTAAGAGGCAACTTCCTGCCCATTGGGAAGATCCTCGGAGATATCTACTGTTTTTGTTGGTGGTTTGAACACTGGGGCCTCATTCACATCCAGAACAGTCACCGTGATTGTGGCAGTGGAGGTCGGCAGTGGCACTGAAAAGTTGGCTTTGTTTGTGACAGCGACATAGAGAATATACTCCTTCTTTACCTCAAAATCCAAGGGCTGAAACAGGAAGGAGAGGTTTATATAAACACAAGAGAGAAATCAGAGTTTGATTGGAACATATCACTGTAAAATCAGTGAACAGGAAGAGACACCAAGAGAAATTCATTTAGAGGCCAACGGTCACGGACCCCATCATATGGTTTTCCAGTCGAAGCTCCATAGCCTGTTGTGTTCTTTGCTGAAATGCACAACGGGGCAATGTGCAAATACATAGGGTGTGATTCTTCATGCATAGGTACTGGTTAGCACACCCACCCGATACTCAATGGGAGTTAATGCAAGATCAGGTGCGCTCACCCGCAAATGAATGGATCTGCCCCATAGAGTATTAGATGTCTCAATGTAACAGGGTATCACATGGGGGTTATACATAGACACAGAGAATTTGATGTCAGATAACAACCAGTTGTCCCCCCTACTCAGACCATTTTTTTAAATTTAAAGATCGAAACAAACTTAGGAACTCTCCTTGCAGGGTGACAGTGACACGAAAATAATCTATGGCCATTGAGTGTCCTACCCACCACAGTGTGACAAAGGCAGAAGGAGCTTATGATCCATCAAATCGGTCCTCCCGCTCGCGGGTGACACAGTCACAAAGAGGAAATACTGATTGCATCACTCCCACTATAGGATGACAGAGTGACCTACGACCTAATGGTCCTACTAACTACAAAGTAACAAAGACAGAAGGGGCTTCTGTCCTATCCAGTCTATTCCTCCCATTGTAAAGTGACATGGGGACAAAAGGAGCCTATGATTTAGAGTTTGTCCCTCTAATTATGGGGTGACACAGGCACCTATTGTGTGTCTCTCTGTCGTGTATCTGTGACCCACAGGGTAATATATTGTCATTTGCGATAGTTCCCCTGATCTGTACTATTTGCAGTTTAATATTAAAGACCCGCAAAGTGCTGAGGTCTTCTCCTGTTGGAAGACGCATACTGAACCCAACTTACCTTGATTGTTTTCAAGAGACCAATGTTGTTGTCAACGGTTGTGACACCAAAAAGGTTTGCTTCATTTCCCTTTACAATATTGTAGACCGCATGCCAAGCATTTGTATTGGCAACATCAGCATCTGTGACAGTCAAGCGCGAGACCTCAACATCCTCCTCATTCTCAGGGACATTAACGGTGTACTGGAAATAAGACAAACATGAGATGACATGAGACTTTCCAAAAGGCTCCAATCTGGATATTAGCCCCAAGACCAAACGGAGCATCTCTGGCATCTCCGCTTGTGGTAAGTTAAGGAATTTAGCCTGAAACACTGCAGTTATATCAGTTTTACCTTCAACAAAGCCGTTGATATCTGTACAGTTAGTGTTTGGGATGTCATGTAGTTATTTAAAAGGCAGCTTTTCACAGTGTTATTTTATATTTCTACAAAGGAAAACCCAACACCCGGCGAAATCTAAATGCACCTTACAGAGATACAGCGTTACAGAGATACAGCGTTACAGAGATACAGCGATACAGCGATACAGAGATACAGCGTTACAGAGATACAGCGTTACAGAGATACAGCGTTACAGAGATACAGCGATACAGAGATACAGAGATAGAGATACAGCGTTACAGAGATACAGAGATACAGCGTTACAGAGATACAGCGATACAGAGATACAGAGATACAGCGTTACAGAGATACAGCGTTACAGAGATACAGCGTTACAGAGATACAGCGTTACAGAGATACAGCGTTACAGAGATACAGCGTTACAGAGATACAGCGATACAGAGATACAGAGATACAGAGATACAGCGTTACAGAGATACAGAGATACAGCGATACAGAGATACAGCATTACAGAGATACAGAGATACAGCATTACAGAGATACAGCGTTACAGAGATACAGCGTTACAGCGTTACAGCGATACAGAGATACAGCGTTACAGAGATACAGCGTTACAGAGATACAGCGTTACAGAGATACAGCGTTACAGAGATACAGCGTTACAGAGATACAGCGTTACAGAGATACAGCGTTACAGAGATACAGCGTTACAGAGATACAGCGTTACAGAGATACAGCGTTACAGAGATACAGCGTTACAGAGATACAGCGATACAGCGTTACAGAGATACAGCGTTACAGAGATACAGCGTTACAGAGATACAGCGTTACAGAGATACAGCGTTACAGAGATACAGCGTTACAGAGATACAGCGTTACAGAGATACAGCGTTACAGAGATACAGCGTTACAGCGATACAGAGATACAGCGTTACAGAGATACAGAGATACAGCGTTACAGAGATACAGCGTTACAACGATACAGCGTTACAGAGATACGGCGTTACAGAGATACGGCGTTACAGAGATACGGCGTTACAGAGATACAGCGTTACAGCGTTACAGAGATACAGCGTTACAGAGATACAGAGATACAGCGTTACAACGATACAGCGTTACAGCGATACAGCGTTACAGCGTTACAGAGATACAGCGTTACAGAGATACAGCGTTACAGAGATACAGCGTTACAGAGATACAGCGTTACAGAGATACAGCGTTACAGAGATACAGCGTTACAGAGATACAGCGTTACAGAGATACAGCGTTACAGAGATACAGCGTTACAGAGATACAGCGTTACAGAGATACAGCGTTACAGAGATACAGCGTTACAGAGATACAGCGTTACAGACATACAGCGTTACAGACATACAGCGTTACAGACATACAGCGTTACAGACATACAGCGTTACAGACATACAGCGTTACAGAGATACAGAGATACAGCGATACAGAGATACAGTGTTACAGCGTTACAGAGATACAGCGTTACAGAGATACAGCGTTACAGAGATACAGCGTTACAGAGATACAGCGATACATTGTTACAGAGTAGATGAGGTTGAAAAAAGACATACAGGCAGTCCTCGTTTTACAACGCTTCGCTTTACAACGAATGGCTTATCCAACGCTATGCAATGCATACCTATATTCATTTTTACAACGCCAAAATGGCTTATCCAACGCTATTACGACGCTTTGCAACGTTGTGTATGTGTGTATATCTATACACATTCACATAAACAACGTTGCAAAGCGTCGTAAGAGCGTATATATATAATATTATACTATATAATATTATATTATACTATATAATATATTATTTATTATGTTATATTATATATATATATAATACAGTATATACACTATATAATTTATGTGTTTGCTTCATATCTTATTGCCTGCATAAAATATTTGGTGTATTTTAGTGTTAAAAATGCCTTCAGGAACGGAACCTTTCATTTAAACAGTGTTCCTATGGGAAAACGTGTTTCGCTTTACAACGTTTCGCTTTACAACGCCATTTTGAGTAACGCATTATGTCGGATAACCGAGGTCTGCCTGTACATCCATCAAGATCAACCTATGCTAAATTTAGACGACAGATACTTTATCCTATATCCGTACTTACAGTATATTGATCCAACAAAAAAAACAAAAACCCCAGTGAAATATCAACTAATGATATCTCGTTAGGGGAAAAATAAATTCCTTCCTGACTAAATATTGGCAATGAGATTTCTCCCTGGATCAACATACTTCCCATGTTTACTTATTAGGTATATCCCTGTATTCATTTCCTTTTTAAAAAGATGTCCAACCTTTTTTTGAAGATAACCCTCACATTCTTTCATTTTTTTAAAGACGTTTATGGACTTATAGGACTGCGCTCTCATAGGAACATCTTAACCAAAGAAAATAACCTCTGCTTACCGTTTTTGGGTCAAATATGGGAGGGTTGTCATTCATGTCTGTCACGGTGATCACAGCGGTACCAGTCGTTACCAATCCGGCACCCATTTGATCTCCAGCTTTGATGTAGACTGTGTATTGTGGGGTGGTCTGAAAGAATGAGAGGTGTTAAGTTGTGAATGGAGAAAGATACCAGAGCTGGGCCTCCTGGCAGCATGGAGACAATTCCAGGCAGGCAGGAGCAATAATTATTGTAAGAAACACGAGTGGAGCCAAAATATACATACAGAATCGTGTTTACAAATAGACACTGACTAGATATATTTGGTATTCTGCATTATTCACCAAAATTGTGAATTTTGGGACGTGAAAAAGAGCCGAAATCTCCAAGATAAACAGGTCACAAACCTCGCGGTCCAATCCAGTTGCGATCACACTGATCATTCCAGTCTGATTATTGATTGTAAACATCTGGTCACTGGGAACTTGGGGATCTTGACTGATGATGGAATAACCAATCACCCCATTGTCGGTGTCCA
The DNA here is from genome assembly GCF_040206685.1 of Ascaphus truei. Classification (NCBI taxonomy): domain Eukaryota; kingdom Metazoa; phylum Chordata; class Amphibia; order Anura; family Ascaphidae; genus Ascaphus; species Ascaphus truei. The sequence goes on from NC_134501.1 coordinate 10,451,224, forward strand.
CACTATCGTCGGCATCCGTCGCGGTTACGGTCATCACAGAAGTGCCTTAACAAATAATAAATCAGTGACCATGTCGCCATTAAAAATGTTACATGTCATTTGTAAGAAATAACACACAATAACACACAATAACACACAATCACAAGACACACCTGGTCGAGACCCTTCAGCCACGGAGCCGTGGAAGACCTTCTCTGTGAATTGTGGGTGGTTATCATTCTGATCTATGACTTTAATGATGATTTCCATGGGGTCCTCTGCTGATTGTCCATTCGCTGTCACCGCATGGGAAAAAAGCTAAAACACAGATTGACACCTCAGTAAAATGTGAGCGTTGGGGCAGTGTAATCACGCTGTGGTGCCATCCTGAACATCGTTTGCCAGTTCATATTGGGTTAAATACTTACACTATACTGAGCAATGTCTTCTCTGTCCAGGGTCTTGGCCACCTTCAGCCAACCAGTTTCCCTTTCAATGATGAAGACCCCTACAGGTGGGGTATCAGCCCCCTGCCCAGTGATGCTGTAGAACAATCTGATCTCCTTGTCTTTATTGGACTTGATCTGAGTAATAAAGCAGATATTTCATGTAGTCTCCCCAACCAACAAAAGAACCATATTTAGAAAAAATGTAAGTGCTACTTTTTCCTACCCAAAATGCAATCTTGGATTGAATCTGCCCCTCACCGGAAGATATTGTATCTTTAAGTGAATCTCTACTCCCCAGGAGGTATTACTTACACAGTACACGCGGAGACGTGTGAGGTTCTGAAACTTCTGTACACGATCATTTAATTTATAAATCAAGTCTAATGTTAGACCCTAAAACATACAGTATCACACAAATCAGAACTACCATGTGAAACAAACACTTTCCAGCAGTAATACTACACCCGTCAAACCAATTTATGATATGAATCAGCTTTAACACATGAATTGATTAATGCTTCATAATCCCCCCATATAGCGTGCAGTATATATATACTCCACTATAGTTTTAGTTGATGCTCTCTTTATCGGGGACACCTCTATCCCAAACTTTTTGTTCTCACAAGAAACTTAACGTACCTGCACCATGTTTTTGGGAAATGGACCCTTCTGATTCTCAGACATTGAGACTGGGGGGATAACCCAGTCTCTCTTCTGTCTTTTCCGCCCAGACATAGATTTGGTGAGAAGACCTGCATGTTCCTCAGGGGAAGATTCCTGTGGGTGGGAAAACAGGAAGAGAATTGTTTAGAACAAGAGAGGAAACTATTTTTAGGTAGTAGGTGTTAAAGTCAAATTTACCCCTGCACTCTGTATAACAAAAACTGTCCTACCAATTTCCCCATCTCTCTTTAAATCTCCCAACATATGATTTAGATTGCAAGCTCTCCGGGGCAGGGATTCATTTTCTTATTGTGTGCTTTTATCTTTGATGCTCTTATTGTATTATAATTACCTGTAACTAAGGTCTATTTTTGTAGAGTATTACGTACATTGTTGGTGTTCTATAAACAAAAATATACATATACGTAAAAATAAATGTGAAGTGTGAGCGATTCCACATAGTTTGGAGAAACTTGCAGTGAGGATATTTAACCGGTTATTACTTTTAAGAACTAAGAAAAGAAACACATGGTGAGACATATCTGTGACTTAACATCTCTAGGGAGGCTCATTACAAACTTTTACTACATAATGTGTTCCAGACTTATCCGCGAGTACAATAAACACATAAGGATTGGTGCAGCCAGCTCATCTCTGGATCAGGAACCTTTTACTTGGGACATGTCCCCAAATGTCATCCCACCGCAGACACCAGCCATAGGCAATCTGTTCTCCACCATTCCCGGTGTATCATTCCTGGTAACCTTTTGTAACCGATTCCCGTCCCAGGTGGGTGGCCGTACCTGCTTTTTGTGGTGATGCTTTTTACTCTGCAGGGCAACAACCGTGAAGAATGTCCAGTCTGCGTCAGCCCGAGTGTGAACAATGAAGCTCCTTTTTGAGCCGTGCAGTTTTATCTGATGCTTTGCCAAGACTATGCCATCCGCTTGGACCTCGAAACCTGGGTCCTCAGACACATAGTGTGTGGTCTTCTGCTCCGAACACCCGTCAAAGCTCACTGCAAAGACAAGAAGAGGAATCATCAGCACAGACTCTCAGTACATCCTGCTGCAGCATTGAAGGTTTCCATACAGAATGGCGACATTTATCCTCATTACCGAGCTTCCGTATAACTCCATCTTCTCACCTTACAGTTTTAACCTTTAGATAGAAGATTTAAGGGATGGGTCGTGCTTCGGCCAAGAGTGCTCAACATCAGTCATCCAGCCCCTCCAACAGGACGGAGCCTCTGATTGAGCCACCTGTGCTGAAGCAGGGATACCCTTAAAAGCTGACCTGCAGAACTGGTGTTGGCCACTTTTGGTCTAAGGACACCTCTTACTTTGCCAAGAGGGATCAGCAAGATAGGGACAGTTTAGCTATAGCATTCTTCCCCGGATAGAATGACCAACACCATGGCCCGTCACAATGCCACCGACAGCAGAGCTGTAAGGAATCGGGGAACACGTCCCCTGCGGTGTGTTTCCTCCTTACATGCTGTACCACACACCTCCGCACCGCTTACAGAGCGCGTGCACACGGAGGACTTTCTACTCTGCCACGGAACTTGGCTCCGCCCCCACATGCAACGCGCGTCCATCAGGAGTGGCGCGCACATGTGACGTTCTTGCACCGCTCCCCGGCTGCAAGGCAAATCTGCTAAATTTCTCCCACCCGTCTCCTGCACCTCGCAGGCAATCTCTGCTTCCGCGGAGGCCGCGCCTCCGCTCCTCCCGTCAGTCCCTTTCGTGCTTCACTGCTATATAATCTCCGCAGTCTCATTCCTTCCTTGCTGAGCATAGTTATTGGTAGCCTTGTGTTCCCACCTCTCTATCTCTGCCTCGTTCTTGTTGTACTAACCTTGTTGCTGCTTGCCTCCCTGTGTACCGACCCGGCTAGACTTTGGACCATTCCCTGGATCTCCGACCCCGGCTTGCCTTTGACCTTCCGCTCTTCTCCATCCCTGACCACGGCAAACTGACCAGCTTCTCCTCTACTGGCTCCACCCCTAGACCACGGCACTACGGACTGTGACTACTCTCCTGGCACCTACCTACGACCTCAGCAAGCATCAAGACTAACCCGCTCTCGCCAACCCAGACCCGGCGATCTGGACTATCCACCCTCCTGGCGTACCCCCCGCTGCCGTGTGTGTGCAGTTTCATACTTTCCCACCTCAGTACCGGGGTCCCTCCTTGTTCGTGGTGAGCGCAAGCGTTACAAGAGCTTTGTATAATCATCTCTACTCCAGATCCCAACGTGACCCCGACGTCTCCAATCATCTCTACTCCAGATCCCAACGTAAGAAGTCTACACCGCTGCTAAATATGGAATGGGCGTCCATGCTGTATGTGAAACTTCTCCTGAACTTGACTGCCCATGAAACAAACACATCCCTGACCCTATAGTCATTTTGGTATTCCACATGGGAGGCGTGCAGCCACATGAGGGGGTGTGCATCCACATGGGAGGGGTGCATCCACATGGGAGGGGTGCAGCCACATGAGGGGGTGTGCATCCACATGGGAGGGGTGCATCCACATGGGAGGGGTGCAGCCACATGAGGGGGTGTGCATCCACATGGGAGGGGTGCATCCACATGGGAGGGGTGCAGCCACATGAGGGGGTGTGCATCCACATGGGAGGGGTGCATCCACATGGGAGGGGTGCATCCACATGGGAGGGGTGCATCCACATGCCTAATTTCATAGAGGTGCAGTGTCCACCTCCATTCAGCACAGTTCGGAGATTCCAAGACGGAAATACCGTAGCCTGCCTCCCAAGCCGCGATAGATGCAACACACATAATAGGAGATGGAAAACAGAATGGGAATGTGCACGTCACACATAAAAAAGTAAAACATTAAGAAAAAGGAGTCCCTGTCCCCAAGAGCTTGCAATCAAAGTTACAAAAAGGTCCAGTCATACACAGCTTTAAAGAAGAAAAGCTTGCAGAGATATTTGGAGTCAATAATATGGAGTCAGGAATATTGGGCGAGATGAATTATTACCTCGAAGGTTTTACAATCCAAGTGAATCATATCAAGTGATTGACGCAGCAAATAAATTAGATGCCCACAAGTAGGGCTGTCAGGCGGCTTCTGCAAAAATGCTGGACACAATGGTGAAAGGTGCTCGAGACACACACACCCCCTCTCCACTCCATGCAGTTTCCTCCTCTCCTTGGCCCCAGTCCCAGGCTCCTGATTGGCTTGCATTACCCAGGCCCCAGCTGCCCAGCCCTCTAGCAACAGCCCTGCACAGGGAAAAGCTGCACCCCCCTCCCCAACCGGTCAGGTCACTGTGTCCAGAGAGGTAATACAGACACATACATGTCCAGTATTAGTTTTAATTTTTTTTTACAGGACAGAGTGTTAAAATACAGGACGGTCCGGTTCAATACTGGACACCTGGCAACCTTAGGCTGCGCTCATAGTGCCCGCAACAGCGACGCAATGTCGCTCGAAAACAAAACAATTATAGTAAGCGCAACGGAGCGACGTTGCGTCTGGAAAATTGGTAGCCGGGTCTACTGGATTTTTTAGAGACTCTAAAACACTCAAATTGCGTGGCCCGCCCCCCTTTAGTGATGTCACAGGCGACCGTCGCTAAAAAAAACAAATTACAACTATCGCGGGTGGCGACGGGTGACGTAATCGGTCGCGTCGCCGTCACTATAAGCGCGGCCTTGCGCCACACACTCTGGAGATACAGGCCACCTGGTGCAGTACCAATTTCTCCCAGCAGCTGTCACTGTAACAAAAGTGATCCCCATCAGTATCCCAGAGTGCGCATGTTTATAAAATGCAAAATACAAGGTCATTAAAGGAGGTGTGGCGAGGGTAATTAAAGGGACGCCAATTACAGGAACTGTGTTTAATCCCAGAGATTAATTTGCAGGGGACCTCTGCGTAATTAGCATTGCTACTTTATAGGGGGAATGGCTCCGCCAAGTTGATAATGGACATTGTCAAAGTTTGCAGAGACTGTGCTGTATTCCGTGTTATACAGAGTTACCACCTCCTACTGCGGGGCACCCGGAGAAAATGTAAAAACCAAAACATTCCCTTACTTGGCGGCGTGGTGCGGCGGCGTCTCCCGGCGTCTCCCGGCGTCCCGCTGCAATTCCCCCTCCAACCGCAGTGAACATGGCTGCGCAGCGTCAAATGACGCCATGTTAACGGGATGCTACGTGACATCATGACGCTACGTCCCATTGCCATGGCAACGAGACACTGCGTAGCGTCCCGTTACCATGGCGTCATTTGACGCTACGCAGCCATGTTCACTGCAGAAGTTGCAGGAGCTGCCGCCGCCGCCCGGAGAATGGCAGGCTAAACCCGTAGCCCGGAGGTAAGGGCCAAAACCCGGAGTCAAATCCGGAGAATGGCAGGCTAAACCCGTAGCCCGGAGGTAAGTGCCAAAACCCGGAGTCTCCGGGGTCAAACCCGGAGAGGTGGCAACCCTGGTGTTATCAGCAAGCGTGCATAGGAAATTTGGGACGGGCCCGTCCTGCTGACACACGGCAGGCTTAGACTCGTATTAAAACAGCACAGAATTCCAGACCGGTCAGCTTTTTGTGCCATTTTAAGGCAACGCGATCAAAAGGGGGGTGGGTTGGAGGGGGGGGGGGTGTCTTGATAACTGGAGTTGGGAATTCCTGGGTTAAAGCTGCAGTTCAGTCAATATCCTGCATGTGTGTTTTTTTTTTTTTCAACAAAAAAGGTTTTTTATTGTTAGGACAAGGTACAGTTCACAAAATATCTGACAACCCATTATCTTATATGAGTGCCCTCGTGCCCAACATTTTGTTTTACAGTATCGACTGCAAGAAAAATAAAATTAACTGACTTACAAGACGTACAAGACAAACTCAGGGGGAGAGGGGGGGGGGCGGGGGCGGCCAGGCAAGACGGCCAAGTGAGACGTGTCTCCAGACTGTGTTCTTGAACCACCGGCACTGTGTTTGTTCTGAGAGAGCCGACTGCCAGTCCCTTCGCGATCATCGTGGGTCTGCCCTATCGGTGCTCTAACCTGTCATTGTCCGTGCCGCTGCCCCGGAGGAGAACGCATCTTCTATTATCACCGCAGAATGTTGGTGGCATTCACCCCAGGGATGTCAGATTGGTCTAGCCAAGGGGCCCATGTTTTTAGGAAATTTGTGCCGGTGTCATTGACCAGACTCGTCAATTGTTCCATCCGGCAAACGTACCAGATTCTGTTCCGAATTTTCATCATTGTGGGTAAATCTGGTTGCTTCCACAGTGCTGCGAGTTCGCACCTCATGGCTGTTGCAAAGTGTGCAATTAATTTTTGTGCCGGTCTGCCTAACCCCCGCCTGCGCCTGCCCAGCAGGAACAGCCAGGGGTCCAGGGGGACCGGCTGTCCGAGAACTCTCTCTAGCCAATTTTGGATTTCTTCCCATAACGGTGCCACTTTGGTGCAACCCCACAGCATGTGCAGCAAGTCTGCTTGCTCCCCACACTGTTTGGGACACAGTGGGGGGTAGCCTTTCACAAACTTTGCTAATCGTGTTGGGGTGAGGTACCACCTCATGAGGACTTTATATGCGTTCTCCTTCAGGGTCGTGCATATCGAGCTTTTAGCCGCTGCCAGCACTATAGAGTCCCAGTCTTCGTCTTCTAAGGTCTCCCCTAAGTCCGTTTCCCACGCCCGTCTATAGTTCAGTTTGGTGTCGTCTGTGGTCTCAGGGCAAACTACCGCTCTGTAGATCGTAGAAGTAAGTCCCGAGGTGTCCGTTCCTCTAGAACACAGCTGCTCGAAATTGGTACGCTTCGGGCGTTTAGGGATTTTATTGTAGAAGGCTCTAATCTGAAGGTATCTAAAGAATTCGGAATTTGGTATCCCCGTTTCAGATTTAATTTGGTCGAATGATTTTAATAGTGGGCTACCTTTCAGATGTAGAAGCCTCGTGAGGCCCTTTGTTTTCCAGGCCCCCAGGTGTCCACCTGGCATGCCCGGAGCGAAATCAGGGTTCCCTACAAACGGGGTCATATATGTGTGCTGGGTGGTGAGCGCACATCTGAGTCTGGTGTCCCTCCAAACTGCCAACGAGCTTCTCATAGTCGCAAGCGGTATCCCTAAGGATTTTTGTACTCTCTGCGGAAGCCAGATTAAGTCCTGTAACTCCACCGGGGAGCTACATTCACGTTCCAGTTCTACCCACCTTCGGAGAACTGTCGGTAAGTGCCACTGTACGATTTGAGTCAATTGTGCCGCTCGGAAGTAGGCCATCAAGCAAGGTACCCCTAGTCCTCCTCGTAGTGTTGGGCGAATTAATATACTAGCCCTGATGCGGGGCTTCTTATTACCCCAGACGAATTTCACCATTGAGGACTGCAAGCGGAGGATGTCAGCCCTGACCACCTGCACCGGAAGTGTCTGAAATAGGTACAGGATTCTGGGGAGGAGATTCATTTTAAGGCATTGGATCCTGCCGATCCAGGATACTGCATAACCTGACCAGAGTCTGAGATCCTCCACCAGGGTCCTTATCAGTCTGGGGTAGTTAGCTTTGTATAGGGCGCTATATTCTTTGGTGATATTAACCCCTAGGTATTTAATCGAGGAGGCTTGCCATTTGAAGTTAAAATTTAGTTCAATCAATTTTGCGGTAGCCTTTGGCAGGTTTAAATTTAGAGCTTCTGACTTAGTTTGGTTAATTTTGAACCCCGAGATCTTATTAAATTTATCTAGCAGGCTGAAGACGTTTGGCAGGGAGGTAAGGGGCTTTGTTAACATTAAGATAATGTCGTCCGCATACAGGGCCACCTTGTGTGACTGGTCGTGAATTTGGATTCCTGTTATATCTGGGTTATTACGAATATGTGCCGCCAAGGGCTCTATGCATAGAGCGAATAGTAGTGGGGACAGGGGGCAACCCTGTCTGGTGCCACTCTGTATCGGGAATTCCTCCGAGGGGAAGCCCTGGTGCCGGACCCTCGCCCTCGGTTCGTGATACAGAGCTAGAATGGCGCTCAGCATTCTCCCTCCCAGGCCGAACTCCCCAAGCGTCTCTTTAAGGTAGGGCCAATCAATTCGATCAAAGGCTTTTTCGGCATCTAAGCTAAGTGCCATAGACGGGCTGTTCTGATTCTGGGCCAAATCGATTAAGTCTATGATCCGTCTAGTATTATCTGCCGCTTGCCTCCCGCAGATGAACCCTACTTGATCTGGGTGGAATGTGTGTTTTTTTTAATAAATCAGTTCTGTAGTAAGAAAAAATACTTTTAGCATTTTCTGTTTTTAAAAATACAACTTTGAAAGACCAATTTTCTTGTATTCTATTTTAACAGCCATTTGCTAAGGCACTGCCCCTTCATGTCCTGTCACAAGCTCTGGCACACCCCTTTGTCAGCCCTGCCCTCCCTCTAGCACATGTCAGTGCAGGAGTGCTCATGAATATTCATGAGCTTCCATTGACTGACTGAAGCAGAAGATAAACAGATCCCTTCACTAATTATGTCACCAAATTTTGCCTATCAATACATGGAGAACGAATTGACCTGCAGCTATACAGTTCTTTAGGTAATTAGAGATTGCACACATGAAACTATTGAAGTAAAAAAATTAATTAAAAAAAAAAAAGACTGAACTGCAGCTTTAATCAATACAAGCCGGTCTCCAGACAAGATGCTGCATTTTAATCTGTGTCCTACGCCTAAAAGATAAAATATGTTAAACTGTGCATGCAATGTCTTTATACATAATGTATAACCCTGCTCCCTTAATGTAACCGTGTGCTCGTCATCAGAACTCTGTGCCCAGGACATACGTGAACACGTGAGGTAACGCTCACTGTGTTACTTCCCGGTAAATACAATTACAGTCCGGAGATTTGGGCTTTAATGATTAAAATAAAGTATGTCTGCAGATTATTTCCATAGACCGACAGGAATAATCCCCATGTTCAACAGACAGTATGTATGTATGTATGTATGTATGTATGTATGTATGTAATCCATGTACAGAGCGCTTTACAGCAGTAACAAACGTGACATAATAGGAGTAACTGCTTCAACATAAAAGTACATTAGGAAAAGGAGTCCCTGCCTTGAAGAGCTTACAATCTAAGTGGTATGTAGGGAGAACTCAGAGACGGGGGGGGGGGGGGGGGGTTATGGTTAGTGCATCTGCAAGGGGTGAATGGTCAGTGCATATGAGATGTACAGTATAGTATCAGCCAATAATTCTAATTTCTCAGGAGATTGGGAGAGAGGAAGCGCTGCACACCAGAATATTACAATGTCATCCCTTTGAAGATCTCTTGGTTCCATAAAGGTAACATCACAAGCTACAAACAACAGTACGTGACCCAGAGACGTCCTTCCCGCCTTGTGTTAGATCTTCGCTCTGCCTATGGTGCCTGCTGGTGTATTTTTCTTAGATCTACTATATATTTCTGAAAGTGTCCTATGTGTCCGGGTCTGTATGTGTCTCCCTGTGTCCCTCCCTGTGTCCCTAGCGGCAATCTCATTGGCTCCCTTGGCCCGCCCCCGCACACCTCTCATTGGCCGGACACACACATACACTCACACAGAGATACACACAGGCAGGACACT
>NC_134501.1:10461096-10587838 GCF_040206685.1 Ascaphus truei
AATGTTACAACAGAGCAGCTGATGCTATACACAGCAGAGAATGCAGCCACGACGCACATTGTAATGACAAACTAATATATACAAATTAAAGTAAAATAGGAGGAGAAAGTCAAACCCAACAATGTGACTAAGATCCCACAAGTCACAATAAGGAAATACAAGACTGCTCTTCCCAAATTGCCTGCACCCCCCCCCCCCCCCTTCTTCAGGAGTGGATTTCAATAGCAGTATCTTGTATAAGTGGTCACGGAGGTCACAGGTAACCCAGGTCATCATTTGTGTGGGGATCAGAACATCCACAGAGAAGCAGCTTTCAGAGCTGAATTCACGTCACCCTTACACCCCTTCTCATCATATACAGGGTAACTATTTCCACGCAACTCCAGCGCCTGCAGGAGGAGTCTCTGCTTCAGCACAGGTGGCTCAGTCTTTGACTGAGACTCCTCTTTCTTGCCCCTTTCTCGCTCGCCCTTCTCTCTCGCTCGGCCCTTTCTCTTCTCTCTCGCCCCTTTCTTTCTCTCTCTCGCTCGCCCTTCTCTCTCGCTCACCCTTCTCTCTCTTTCTCTCACCCCTTTCTCTCTCGCTCGCCCATTTCTCTCTCTCGCTCGCCCATTTCTCTCTCTCGCTCGCCCATTTCTCTCTCTCGCTCGCCCATTTCTCTCTCTCGCTCGCCCCTTTCTCTCTCTCGCCCGCACTTCTCTCTCTCGCTCGCCCCTTTCTCTCTCTCGCTCGCCCTTCTCTCCCTCTCCTCCCCACCTCTGATATACTTCCACCTCTCTCTTCCTCTCCCATTCTGCTACTCCCTCTCCTTCGCTCTCCCCCTCTCTCCCTTCACACTGCCCGGTAGAATGTTTCATGCATTCAGATCTGCCTGTGAGTTGTTCCTGCCACCTAGTAAGCCAAGGACAGCTCCAGCACAAGCTGATTCATATAATGACACCGAGTATAGACTCCCACACATTCCGAGAGAGAATATAAGAAAGCCAGGGCACGGCTCTTCTTGCTTTTCATATACTGCTGCGTTGGTGACACCTAAAACCGTAACCTCAGGACTGCAGTATTATCAGCCTCCACAGAGGAGTCTCTGCTTCAGCACAGGTGGCTCAGTCTTTGAATGAGTCACGGATTGAGCCACCTGTGCTGAAGCAGGGATATCCTGAAAACCTGACCTGTTTGTGGCCCTTGAGGACTGGGGTTGCCCACCCCTGATCAATACCAAGGAGATATAAATGCAATTGTATCCTCACCAAAACTAGACACAAACCCTAACACAAGCCGAGGATTCCCGGGAGTAACGGGAAACCCTTCACACACAGCTTGTTTGGGGTTTTGTTAGGTCCAACAGCATTAAAGCGACTGAAATGCATTAGCAGCAGATTCAGGAGGGAAAGCGGATACAGACAGACAAAGCTTCTCCCTAAAAAAATCCTGTGCACACAAACAAGCCCTTATACACAGAGCCACAGTGTGTGTGAGCGGTGTGTCACATTGTAACATCTAGCAGGTGTATTGTGTGGACACGGGCAGAAGGATGAAGGCTTCCTTTACCATGGCATTTGGATATGCCCAAAATGCTTTATTATTCTAGTACTCAAATTGTTCTCTGTGGGCTGGAGCTGCCCCATCGCTGTCTTTAATCCTCCGTCCCGTTATATACCGTATCAAATCTATCTCATGTATACACCCGACACAAAGATACACACAGTGCAGCTGGGAGATACGTGGGCTTTCATGCATATTTCAGGAATAAAATTAGAGGAAGAGTCTGGACCACAATAAATAGTATTTAGACCAAAATGTTATAGAGCCGTCAGATATTAGGAGTTGTATATATGTATATTATCATCATTTAGTTGTAAAGCGCCAACATATTCCACAGCGCGGTACAATGGGGGTACAGAGTTCTGTATTACATAAGACAGAATGACATACAAGTGAGGACTGACATGCACAGATACAGGAGTGCTGCTCCGGAGAGCTTACACTCTAAAGGGGATACGGGGCAATATATATCTTTATTTATTTTAGCTCCGCTATGCACATAGCTCCTCACAGCACTAATACACCGGGCAAGTAATAGGTCACTTAGGGCCTCATGCAGAGAGCAGCGCTATTTAAAATCTCGCCATTTTCCGGAGAAAATCGCGCAAAAAACAGCTGAAAATGGCGAGGTAGGAAAAACGCGCCATTTTTTTTTTCTATTTGAAAATCTCGCCGCGCGGCTGGCGAGAAACTACATTTCGCCAGTCTGAAAAATATCCGAATTCAGAAAGGCGCGCTTGCCATCTAGCGGCTGTTTTTGGCGCGATTTTCTTCAATTTTCTCCGCCAACTAAAGTTGGCAAGATGCAGGAGCTCGCCGGCTATAGGGGGAAAAAAAAATGCGCGATTTTTTTTTCCCCTCCCTTTCAGCTGCGCGCATCTCCTCATTTACAATTCTCCACTTGCAGTAATGCTAAAAATAGCGGATTTCGCCCATTTCTGCATATGGAGAATAAAACTCTCCATTAAACATTAAACCTACTTTTTATTCCCTCTCCAATTTTAAATAGCGCTGCTCTCTGCATGAGGCCCTTAGTGGGAATAAGCACCTCATACAAAAATGTAACATTAGGATCGGGTTTCCTGACCCAGAGAGCTTACAATCTCAGTGTGAAGAATTAGAACAAGGCAGTAACAATGTATCGCTGGTCCCTCTGGGAAGGAATATGTTAATGAGCTGTCAGCAGGACACTAAAGCTTCAATTTGTTCTGGACTCAAAGGTTAATTTACAAGAGGTGAGCGCACAAGGTAGCCGCCCGTCACAGGAATGAAAGGGACAATAGGGGCATTGTGAGAAGGAACAGCCCAAGTACCGTACCCCTCAAACACAGGCGCAGCGTCTCATATCTGGTCATTCACCCAATTCTGCTTTTTATCCCAAAAATCCCTTTTAGTTCTTTTGTGTTAAGATGTTTCCAAAAGTAAACAAACAAGCGACACACGCAGTATTACACCAGGATGTGAACACATTGCGTGGGACGCCATATTGCTGGGGCCGGTGCTTCGTTACTGTGCAACATATTATAGGCTACTCCAAGGAGTAAATCACATTGTCTCATGCCGGCCCGGTTATTTCTCAGGATTTCTCTGCTTTACAAAAGGCCACGATCAGAACATCAGCCGCAGAACTGAGGTCCAAACAAGGCTCAGAAATAAAACCAAGGTCACAGGACGTCCCTTAGTCAGAGTAACCCTGGGAATGATGGGCAGACAAGCAGTGACCTCGCCCTGCAAGGACATTTCTAAGGACGGTTAACATTAAGCAGACGGTTGGGGGGGAGGGGTTGGGGGGGGGGGCAGATTTGCACCGGGATTTCCAAAAGGGACATTTTTAAACACATCCCAGGAAATGTGGCTGTAATTTTGCACTTCCACTTTCCCTAAACTAGTGAAGAAATGAAAGTAAAAGGAACATAACTAACTGGCCTCGCAGTGATGAGACCCAAAAGGCTGAAACAGCTATCTGTGAGCAGTGTTACTGGCTCTGCACTTCTTTAACCCAGGCTGTGCTGAAAAAGCGGTATAATGTGGCAGGCATAAGCTTATAGGGGTCCCATATTAGAATGGATAAGAAGCAAAAGGTGTCACTGTGTGCTAATTTGCATGTCATCTCCCACAATCCCTAGCTGCAGTGGAAGCACTGTATGCTAAGAGATAACGTGGAAAGGCAGGGTTAGGGACGTCAACTCCCATATTCACCCAACAGCGCTTTACCTCCTATATACATTAATGGGGGTATACGTGGGTCAAATCTTAGAACACTTTAGTGAATTTGGACCCAAGCCTTCTAAATGCAAGCAAACTTTGTAACCCTTCAGTGCAGGACACACCTGCCCAAATGCACCCCCTACAGCGCCAGTGGGGTGTGCAAGGCATTGTGGAGTGAAAGGGGTTAATCATCCGGATTCAAAGTTCAATGCAACTCCACTTCTAGAAATCGATGCAACAATGACTGCATGGACGCAGAAACACGACTAAATTCACCCAGAGCCCTTCCATAGCGAGTGCGGACGCGGGAAGGTCCCTTAACATGCAGAGACTGTGTGCACACCGCACTCACACAGGAGGGAGTCTCTCCTCCCCCACCCCAGCAATACAAACAGGCGACAAGAGGAACCTGTTTCTGCCCCGCCTGAAGTCTGGCTGATAATGAAAGCACATACCTGGCCCAGACACACCCAGAGACCAGAGGCCCCTACTGAGTGCGCGATCAATAACCCCAATTATTACCCCCACCCCCTACAAGGACCCGGCGGCACAGAGCGCTAATCACAGGGCATAACCAACTTATGGGTTTAGATAGATGCTCAGTCTGATGTATTTATATTAATAATCTTAAAATTATTAATAATAATAATTAATAATTAAAAATCTGAGATTGAAAGCCGTTACTAAGCCCTGCAGCTTGTTATGGATTAGCGCTGCTTAGTAAAAATGGCCCTCAGTCTCTGCCACTTGTTAAATAAGTATCGATTTGATTAAAAGCTTTCCCAGTTTAAGCTCAGTTTAACTTAACTCCAAAACAGTGTTCTTTAGCTATGAATTGTGTGAATCAGAGAGGGGGTTTCCCCCGGTCAGACCTGCAACGCATTACTCGTCACTGGCACTGAAAGGGTTAACACGGGGGGGGGGCAGTATCTGTGGGATCTGGTCGTTTCCTTATTGGCCTGAACGAGCAGCCGCAGGATAACCTGCTGCCATATATGGAAATTCCCTTTCCCTCTGCGTGTATCCAGGCTGTTTATTTTGTCATCTTTTGAATTGCTCAGCGACTCACTGACTGGTTCAGGTGAAAGTCTAACATCCCCGTGAGCCCACACCAACACCGTGAGGCCACAGCGACGCCAATACCGTGAGCCCATACCAACACTGCGTATCCACCACCGTGAGCCCACAGTGACGCCAACACCGCAAGCCCACAGTGACGCCAACACCGCAAGCCCACACCAACACCGTGAGGCCATGGCGACGCCAACACCTTAAGGCCACAGCAACGCCAACACCGTGAGGCCACAGCGACGCCAACACCGCGAGGCCACAGCAAAGCCAACACCGCGAGGCCACAGCGAAGCCAACACCGCGAGGCCATACCAACACTGCAAATCCACCACCGTGAGCCCACACCAACACCGTGAGGCCACAGCGACGCCAACACCGCAAGCCCATACCAACACTGCAAAACCGCCACCGTGAGCCCACAGCGACGCCAACACCGCGAGGCCACACCAACACTGCGAGGCCACAGCGGCGCCAACACCAAATCCACCACCGCGAGCCCACAGTGACGCCAACACCGCAAGCCCACAGTGACGTCAACACCGCAAACCACCACCGTGAGCCCACAGTAACGCCAACACCGCTAAGCCACACCAACACCATGAGGCCACAGCGAGGTCAACACCGCGAGCCCACAGCGACGCCAACACCGCGAGCCCACACCAACACCGCGTGGCCACCAACGCGAGCCCACACCAACACCGCGTGGCCACCAACGCGAGCCCACACCAACGCTGCGAGGCCACAGTCGCGCCAACACCGCGAGCCCTCATCAACACCGCGAAGCTACAGTGAGGCCAACACCGGGAGGCCACAGCAACACCAACACCGCGAGCCCACACCAACACCACGGTACCAACACCACGGTGCCAACACCGCAAACCCACAGCAACGCCAACATCGCGAGCCCACACCAACACCACGGTGCCAACACCGCGAGCCCACAGCAGCGCCAACACCACGAGCAGACACCAACACTGCAACGTGGTTACTATATAAAACCACAGACTCAGCGGTGCCTCCGAGAGCCAATATGAACCAATGGCAGTGACATGTTTCAAGCACCAACATCCACAACTTGTTTTCATCTTATAAAGATTTGGGGGGAGGGGGTCCCCTCAGAGGTCATTATTCCCAGGTCCAGCGATCTCGGGGCGCCAGTAAAATGAACTATTAATTTTCTGCAGTTTATTGCAAAAAAAACCCTACAAATATAGCCTTCGGGGTCAAAAAAAGAATGCCAATAACGTCGCTGTGGTCCATTGCTGACCCCGGCGGCCATACTTGTAGTTTGTTGCCTTGGCTGATCCGGCGGCCATATTGCTCGCCCCGGAACTAGTATTCTTGCTCAAGAGATTTAAGGGTAATTTTACGGCGATTGAAGGGTCCCCAGAAACGGGAGCAGCGCAGTTGAATTCTGCAGTAAAGACCCCTCTCATCCCTATCCCCCCCCCCCCCACACCAATGAGCAGCACTAATGGCTGCTTTAAGGGGTCACATTGGGGTGAATGATGCCATTTTATTTATTTTTACCAAAAATCTGACAAGTATTTTAAAATCTTTTTTTAAAGCCAGTTTGTTGGCATGGTGAGTGGAGACATGCAGGGGTTCGATTCCCTCTGGCTGTCCACAAGTCAGCTGCAGATATAAGGGCTTCACCAGTTACCTCCCACTCAAAGGGCGGGTGGCTCGACTCTGCACAGCGAGTACCACACAAGCCACGGGCGTTGCAAGATAAACACAGCAGGACGTTTGGGTGGATTTATTTATAAGGCAGCTGGAATGTACTAAACACACCAGACTGGGTAAAACCCTATTGCCACCGTATCGGTGATCTCATCGGGTTCAGAAGCTACAGGAAACCGCGCAGTTTCTATGTTAGGTCACGTGACCAGAAAGCATATGGCCAGCGTTATCACGTATCATCTTTTATTCATACAGAGGAGAATAAGGGAGATACAGTCTGGAGCACGGGTTTCCAACCTTTTTTTGGTTAAGGAACCCTTTGTGAAATTCTGAGGAACCCCAACCCTCTCTAATAGCGTGTCTGAGATCAGATGCATTGTAAGGTACCCCAACCCTCTCTAATAGCGTGTCTGAGATCAGATGCATTGTAAGGAACCTCAACCCTCTCTAATAGCGCGTCTGAGATCAGATGCATTGTAAGGAACCTCAACCCTCTCTAATAGCGCATATGAGATCAGATGCATTGTAAGCAACCCCAACACTCTCTAATAGCGTGTCTGAGATCTGATGCATTGTAAATTCTTCTGTATTTGGTACAATTTTCAAATTACCTAAAACTTGCAGGGAACCCTTTAGGGATGCCCAAGAAACCCAATGTCTCCTAAGAACCCAGGTTGGAAAACACTGGTCTGGAGACACTCACACTCACTTCAATGGAGTCTCACCCAGGTTTCCCAAATCCCCACAAGTCACTCATTTGGGTTTTGTTGACCTTGATATCTCTGGGAAGAGCAGACACACCAACAGCATGGAAATATAACAGCCCAGACAGAAATATAAAATGTAGTAAAATGGGAAATAAACAGAAACCAAATAAAAACCCACATTCCCCAACGCAGCAACGCTGAGAACCTGAGAGACAAAACGAGAATGAAACTGGTTAATCAGCAAGTTGGAGAGAAGAATGGTAAATACTAAAGATAAAGAAGTCAATGTTTAACTCAAGTTCAAGGAAAGACTGGAAAATCGAAGGCAGGACCTGTGGAAGGGGAGCTCCGCTGCAGAATTAACCACACGTATTTCATTTGGCATATAAATAGTGGTGCAAAGTCCAAACCCCACAATCTCCTCCCCCACGCAGACCCGGCCACAAATACAGAGGCTCTCGGGGCACTCACTGTGACAAACACCCTAGTTACCATCTAAAATGCTGAACTTGGGGGACATCTCTCCACTCACACAAACTGAAGGACATGGACCATCAAACATGGCACTCCCCATAATACCCCGTCACTGTCCCTCACCCTCTAATACTCCTGGTCACACTAACTATCCCTTTCCTGTGACAATCCTCCTTATATCCCGACACCACTAAAATACTTGTGTTCCTCTCTGCCCTGCAATACAAGTTACAAACATGTAACAACGGCAAATTAGAATATGGCGGAGTATTCTTCAGGCTCCTGGTTCTGATCCAGAGATTTCGCTTTGTATCCATTAGCTGCTTAGATTCCGCGCTTTGGTTCACCTGCTGCTTACACAGCGATTAACTTAATGACTTAGGAGCGGCCTTGTGGTTCACACAATAGTCTTTGAAGTGGGGAGACCTGGTTTGAGGCTTAATGCCATTACCCCGCGGGTTTGCGCAGGTCACATTGCAAGTAGAAATTCTGTGCACCCCCCCCCCCTCCCCCCAACATGTCAGGTTTTCAGGATAACCCAGCTTTAGCACAGGTGGTTCAATCAGAGGCCTCTGATTGAGCCACCTCCTGTGCTGAAACAGGGATGGCTTGAGCCAACCTTGCTGAAGCGGGGATAACCTGAAAACCTGACCTGTTGGGGGGGGGGGGGGGGGGGGGAGAAGCCTGGTCTACAAGGTGCCCTTGCTAATCCTTAACATCTAATCTTTCGCAGTTTATAGATCACACGCTTCAGAAGTATGTATCCCAGATGCCCTCATACCTTCGAGACACAACTCAGGTTTTAAATATTATTAAAGATCTCACATGGAAAGATCACCATACATGGGACACGTGTGACGTGACCTCATTATATGCCAGTATAGATCATGAGTTGGGTGTCGCAGCTATAGAGAGGACACTGGTCACAGACCTTCCCGTGTCCTTTACCACTTGCTGAATGTGAGCAGTTAGTGACAGAGTGCACGAGCTCCTTTGCAGAGGACACTGCGCAATGGGCTTTTGTGTTTGTTTTTCTGTTTCCGCAGAGCTTATCTGTAATTAAGGACTCACAGGACGCTTCCCATGGCAGACGGACCCACATTACCATCCTAATCCAAGGACTGTTTTGCATCCAGAGACTGGTATCATTTTCACTTGTCAGTGCGCCCAGGACTTTTTGTTCTCTTGCATTTATTTCCCTTGTTAATGCCACATCTCAGCCAAGCACAAGGGAACGAGGTATAAGAGGAGGCCCTTAGCGCAGCAAGGCAGGGGGATCACGGGTGACTTGGTTGGAGACTATAAAGAAAAGTCACCAGTAACAATGCGATTGATATTCTTAGATGAAATGACCAGTCCCAGATTACTCACCAGTATAAAGGTCACTCAAGGTCATAACCTCACCTGCTGCATGTTAAAGGGGGGGTTTATGGGGTCAGTGGTGGAGTTATTATAGTGAGTAACATCAGGTGGAGAGCCAATAAAACAGTGACCCAATCAATTGCACGCCTGAAACTTCCTTCCAGTCTAGAATTGTATCACCGGCTTTATAAACTCCCGTCATAAACAATCCGAGTGGCAGAGTCTTGGTAGCGAGTGACCCAGAGCGGGCAGTCCCATGTAACAGGGCACTGCCTCTCAGGCTCGCCAGCGTGTCAGGAAGTCCGTCAGACACTAGTACTGGATATAAAGTTCCGTCACCCACAGTATTAGAACAATGAATACGGTTTGTCTGCTCCACCGTGTTTGGAGATCGGTCACTGGTCCAATAACTGGAAGTGTGATCAATAAAACGAACCAAGGTTCCTTGATTCAGTGAGGACATTCCGGCCCAGATTTACTAAACAGTGCTAAGCCTTGGTGAACCTTACAGCTCAGAAACTTGAACAGGTCTTTACAAGTGCCAAGGCCTAGAACCGCAGTACGTGTGGTCTTCAATGTGTTCCCAGGGAACATGTTCTAGAGTAGCACCATGTCCCACATCGGACAGGGCTATTATCATATGGAGGAGGAGGGAGGAGATGTTACACTAGAAGTGGGTAACCTATTTTACAATGTAGCCACAGGTGTGGCGAATGAGAAGTGAAAATCGCCACGCCACGCTTTTCGTTGACTTGCATCACTACAAATTTTAGCTCCCATAAAAAAAAATATAACAGTTCAAGGTCGGGTCTAGACTCCAGCTGAAGGCAGAGGGGAGTATGGGATGGCGATGTTGCGTCAATGACTCATTCAGAAAGAGGAAACCAGCACATGCCGCCAGGAAACAGTTTATTTTACTGTGGGAGCTGGCAAACTCAAATACGCTACTTGTGGCGATTGGCGACAGGGTTGCCCACATCGGTGTTACACCACGTTCTACTCCTGCACTTGTAGAGCTATTATCATATGGAGGAGGAGGGAGAGGAGGGAGGAGGGAGAGGAGGGAGAGGAGGGGGAGGAGGGAGGAGGGAGGAGGGAGGGAGAGGGAGGGAGGAGATATGTTACACTATGTCATGATGCAGCCTGTAAACACATCAATCACCGACTCCCAAACTAGGTATTGAATCAGTTTGCACACCCAGTGCTCACACCCAGTGTTGCTCACACAAACATGGCAGCTCTGGACAAGTGTTTATCGTCCTCTTTTTTTCAGTCATATTATTGCAGCTCTGGTTGAGTCCCGGGCACAGGGTGGCACATCCAGTCCCTGACAATAAATCCCGGGCACAGGGTGGCACATCCAGTCCCTGACAATAAATCCCGGGCACAGGGTGGCACAGCCAGTCCCTGCTAATAACTCATGGGCACAGGGTGGCACAGCCAGTCCCTGCTAATAACTCACGGGCACAGGGTGGCACAGCCAGTCCCTGCTAATAACTCACGGGCACAGGGTGGCACAGCCAGTCCCTGCTAATAACTCACGGGCACAGCGTGGCACAGCCAGTCCCTGCTAATAAATCCCGGGCACAGTGTGGCACAGCCAGTCCCTGCTAATAACTCACGGGCACAGCGTGGCACAGCCAGTCCCTGCTAATAAATCCCGGGCACAGCGTGGCACAGCCAGTCCCTGCTAATAACTCACGGGCACAGGGTGGCACAGCCAGTCCCTGCTAATAACTCACGGGCACAGGGTGGCACAGCCAGTCCCTGCTAATAACTCACGGGCACAGCGTGGCACAGCCAGTCCCTGCTAATAAATCCCGGGCACAGTGTGGCACAGCCAGTCCCTGCTAATAACGCCCGGGCACAGGGTGGCACAGCCAGTCCCTGCTAATAACGCCCGGGTACAGTGTGGCACAGCTAGTCCCTGCTAATAACGCCCGGGCAAAGGGTGGCACAGCCAGTCCCTGCTAATAACTCATGGGCACAGGGTGGCACATCCAGTCCCTGACAATAAATCCCGGGCACAGGGTGGCACAGCCAGTCCCTGCTAATAACTCATGGGCACAGCGTGGCACAGCCAGTCCCTGCTAATAACTCACGGGCACAGGGTGGCACAGCCAGTCCCTGCTAATAACTCACGGGCACAGCGTGGCACAGCCAGTCCCTGCTAATAAATCCCGGGCACAGTGTGGCACAGCCAGTCCCTGCTAATAACGCCCGGGCACAGGGTGGCACAGCCAGTCCCTGCTAATAACGCCCGGGTACAGTGTGGCACAGCTAGTCCCTGCTAATAACGCCCGGGCAAAGGGTGGCACAGCCAGTCCCTGATAATACACAAGGAAGGTTGAGTTATTTAGTGTACTTAGCCCCCCTCTGGTACCCTCGCTCTGTATTAGGGCTGTTTTTTCGTATTCTCCCCTTATTTCTCAGTTGAGCGTGGGGAGATATTTTGAGTCTCCATCATCTATTTCTTCTTCCTATCGGCTAATTGCCAGAACCTGCAGTGAGGGAAAGCAGCTGTGGGAGGGGCAGGGGGGTGAATGACATTTATAAAAAGCAGCATTCACACCCTCAAATTATTAATTTTTTTATCCTTACCTGAACCGGGGGTTGTCTGGGTCTAGGAGTTGATCCGTAACCCCCGACCTCCAAGGACACCCCAGTTCCAGGTAAAATGGACTTCTACATTTTTGTAGTTTCCTAGAAAGACTACATACAGGCCCCCAGATACAGGCCCCCGGATACAGGCCCCCGGATACAGGCCCCCGGATACAGGCCCCCGGATACAGGCCCTCAGAGGTTCAGGAAAGTAACCCTTTTTTAAATAAATCAGTTGAGGACTATGAGAAAATACTTGTAGCATTTTCGTCTTTTTTTTTTTAACATCTCAGAATGACAATTTTTATGCATTATAATGTAACAAGCATTTTTTGTTTCTATAGCAACCATTTACAAAAGTGACATCCCCTTCCTCTTGTGAAACAGGCTCTGGCACACCCCTTTTTGAGCCCTACCCTCTCTCTAGCAGTGCACCCAGGGTCAGCCCGCCCATTAGGCGAACCTAGGCTGCCGCTAAGGGCGCAAAAATAATATTATTAGGGAGCGGAGCGGCAGTAAAAGACGATGTCAGCGGAGGGAAGACGTTGAGACAGCGGGGGGCGGCGGCTTGGCTGTGGCAGGCGAAAACATCCGGTCAGAGCAGGAGCACAGGAGAGGTACGCGCTGTAACACCGGCGCCGGAAGTCAGACGCCGGCAAACTTCCTGTGCTACAGTGCATACCTCCCCTGCCGTCTCCTGTGCTCCTGCTCCGATTGGATGTCTTCGCCTTCCACAGCTTGTATCAGTGACTGCCTGGTCACATGATCTTCCCCACAGAACTTTGCATCTTTGGTCCTCTTCTGCTGCACTGACAGCCATTTAGTGAACCCCCGAGTCGAATCTTCGCCCGATCGATCGGCAACTTAGCTAATTACTTATCATTGTGTGGATTGTATTGATGCGCGTATTAAAGAGAAAACAAAAACAAAAAACACAACGCAGCAGCTTGGACTGCGGCTTTCATATAAATGTAACGCCCATCCATGTGAGAGGAGGGGGGATAAATCCATTTATCATCACTGCAGTACGTGTTTACACATAAAGCCCGCCACAAAACATGCACCCGCTGTACCCCCCGCGCCCGTACAGGAACCTGCATGGAACCGGCGCACAACTGAAACAAGGAACTGAAAAGGAGGAATTCTATAAATAATTGGGGGCCGTCGGACCTCAGGGAAGCAATTTGTTGTCTCCTGATCTTCACAAGCTGAGGCCGCGCGTACAGTGCTGGCGACGAGACAGACGATGTCACCCGTCGCCGCCAGCCAAAGTTATAATTAGATTTTTCGCGACTGTCGCCAGCGACGTCACGAAAGGGGACGGGCCGCGGTCTCCGATTGGTTTTGAGACAGTCACATGTGGCGACTGTCTCTAAAACAAAATCACATTTACCCGTCTTCAAAAATTTTGGTCGCTCCGTCACTGTCGCGCTTACTATAAGCGCTTGCGACGGAGTCAATGTATTTGATTCGGAGCGACGTTGAGTCGCCAGGCACTATAAGCGCAGCCTTAGAGGGAACTTCTAAATCAATATATATCCCTCCGTCATTTTACATACAGGATTTTATTACCACTATTCATCCCAAGGGCAGTACAAAGGACTCGGGGCATCCCTTAAGGTTGGAGGAAAGAGATTTCACCAGCAACAAAGGAAAGGGTTCTTTACAGTAAGGGCAGTTACAGTGTGGGATTCATTACCCATGGAGACTGTGATGGCAGATACAATAGATCTGATCAAAAAAAGGTGGGACATCTTTTTAGAAAGGAAAGGTATACTGGGATATACCAAATAAGTAAACATGGGAAGGATGTTTATCCAGGGAGTAATCTGATTTTCCCCTGATGAGATCACAGGGTAATGTGTCACTGGGGTTTTTGTTTGCCTTAGTTTTGATCAATATACTGTAAATAGAAATATAGGATGTGTCTATCGTCTAAATCAGGTGTGTGCAAAGTGGGGGGGGTGCGCAAACTGGGGGGGTTGGCAAACTGGGGGGGTGCGCAAACTGGGGGGGGTGCGCGGCTTCCCCGAGGCTTATAATGTCGGGGGACTGCGCGAGGCCTCTGCAAAATGAACTTCGAGATTCAGCCGGCTTTTAGACGCGACTCCATGGCAACGCGGCGTCAAATGGCCCTGTGACACGACACCGCACTAAGGTTGGGGGGGGGGGGGGGAGGGGGGCGCGAGCACTGGGGGAGACAAGGCAGGGGGGCGCAGCAATTAAAGTTTGCGCACCCCTGGTCTAAATTTAGCATAGTTTGAACTTGCTAGATATATGTCTTTTTTTCAACCTCATCTACTGTGTAACTACTTCCATATTTATGTAACCACTCCAATTGTGTATGTCGGGTCATACAAAGCGCTTGTAGATCTACACACACACGCGCACACACACGCACACACGCACACACACACGCACACACGCACACACACGCACACACGCTGTATTCATGTGATTGCATGTGCTTTTTATGGCAATTTGCAGGATTTCTGGAATTCCTGAGATAGCTGATTTCAAAGAGTACAGCACGAAATGCCTAAAAATGCTAATTGTTTGTGCCACAGATAATAAAAAAAAACAAAAAAACAAGCTGCACTTATCTTGGAAATAAAAGCCAGTAATCCCGCTTTAGGGGAGACTTTGTTCTTCTAGTAGAAGTGCTATTATTTGTCAGGGAATGTGCACACAGCATTGCACCCCCCCCCCCCATCAATGAAAGGGTTAATAGTAAACATTAGCAGAAGTCTTAATGGCCGCGGTCCTCACACTGCAGCCCACAGTCACAAAAACAGGGGCGCCCAACTGCAGTCCTCAAGGGCCACCAACAGGTCAGGTTTTCAGGATATCCCTGCTTCAGCACAGGTGGCTCAATTAGTGACTCAGTCAAGACTGATCCACCTGTGCTGAAGCTGAGATATCCTGAAAACCTGACCTGTTGGTGGCCCTTGAGGACTGCAGTTGGCCGCCCCTCCACTTAACGGTGCTTTGGAGTCAGACCGTGCTGAAGTTTAGCAGCCCTTAGGGAATATGGGCCTCGGTATATATGGCGTCCTGCAGTCCTCCTCTTTAATGAGTATATATGGGACTGGCACATAGCAGAATACTCCCTCGTGATTTGACCGGATACTTCCGTTTTCAGGTTTGAATGTCTGAATTTCAAAGCAATGAAAACAGACCGAATTCCCCCAAACCCTTTCATCTCCAAGCGGGACGGCTTCCTTAAGGTGCTACATCACGCGGAAAATCCCCTAATTCCAAGCCCATACATGCCAGGGCCTCACAATAAGCAGCTGCGAGAAAGAGGATACAGCAGGCGTCGGGCCTAGCGTTACCTGGTGTAGCAGGGGCAGCAGGGACAGGGGGGAAACGAGAATACAGGCGGGAAACATTTCTGCATTTGGGAAGAAATATCGTTTCTGGTCATAGCGTCTTGAAGTCAGACCCAGGCACTAGGGGCTTATCCGTGACCAGCAGCTGAATGCATGTACAATACACACATGCATTATATTCAGCAGGGCTGGCAACTCCTGTCCTCAAGGGCCACCAACAGGTCAGGTTTTGAGGATATCCCTGCTTCAGCACAGGTGGCTCAATCAGTGGCTCAGCCTTTGACTGAGCCACCTGTGCTGAAGCCAGGATATCCTGAAAACCTGACCTGTTGGTGGCCCTTGAGGACAGGAGTTGGCCACACCTGATATTCAGTGTCACGACTACTAAATACAGGCGCACTGCATGGCTGTGCATTAAATATAGAATACACTGCAACCTCTTACTACGGGTCCTATATTAACAGTTTCTCACTAGTGCAATGCAGTGTTCATAAGGACCCTACTATGGACAAGCAAACCTTTTACTTTCTGTAACTGTCTCTGAAACCGGGTTTCCAAAGTTCGAGGGCAAGTGAACGTCCCAATGTTGGAAGAAAAGTTCTGAAAATCTAGAACCGAGCTGTTCCGGGTATTCCTAAACCCAAACCCAAACCCAGCCGTTTTTGGTTTCTGAAAATTGGACAGAAATAGAAAGACCTCCCTATTATGTGGCACTGGAGAAACACCCCTATCTAATTAAAAACACATTTTATTAACAGATTAATTAAAATATAAATGTAGTGAAGTAAACAATGAACCAAAATAATTAAAATAAATATATACAGCTCAACCCCCTTATAACGCTGTGCTTGGGGCCCAAAGAATCACATCGCGCTATAAGCGGATCGCGTTAGAAATAATGTACAATTGCATGCATTGTACAATAAAGTATTTAAGATCCCAATAATCGTGTTGTAAAGTATTCATAAATACGAAAATTGGGAGCCACGCTTGCATCGCGCTATAAGCGGATTCGCGTTATAACGGGGTTGACCTGTATATGTATTTAGGGGTGTGGACTAGGTGTATAGCTGAAATAGACCTCAGACCTCATTAGTCCACTTTTCGCCAAATACCCCACAAATCAACACTGTACATAGGCATACAGAACCTTTACTCGTTACCGAGCAAGCACTCCGACTCTATACTTCTTCATAGAGGAGGTTTCACGGTACATATAGGATCAGGTACCTGATGTTCTGAGGATATATTGAAATAGCTATTACCACATCTAATTCAATAGTATAGCTGTGGCACATAATAGGATTAAATAGCGTTCAGATCCAGCACGCCGACGTCTCCTTACAATTTTAATTTATTTTGGTTTGTTGTTTACGTCACTACATTTATATTTTAATTAATGTGTTATTAAAAATAAATTTTATTTAGATCTTTCTATTTCCGTCCACATTACCATTACTGCCAGTCAGCACCATCCCTACACCAGTTTTTGTAGTGAAGTTCTGTGGTACAACGGAATATAAGTATACTATAATCGGTGTGGTGCGGGGTACACATTTACCCCTCAGGGGGTCCCCTCTTCTTGTGTTCTGAAAATTGGAGTTTAAAATGAAAGTGCAGGTTGTGTTAAACATGACAAGGAACAAGACGATGGCTGTTCTATGCTAAGAATATTCCAGGGTGTGGATCGTGTGATTCCCAGTGCACATGGAACGGAAGCGTGTAAGGAGTCCGTGTAATATTGGTTTGATATTCTGCTATTTCCTATGAAAATGAGTCAGATAAGCTCAGACGCTTCCCTGTGTTGTGTTTTACAGTCAGAATCTTCCAGTGCGTCTCTGCAAGAAACGCAAAGCACATCACATGGCGATAAGAGGCGAGAAACACCAAGACGCGGACAGGGCCGCCAACAGAAATCTTGGGGCCCATGAAAAATGCACAGAGCAGGCCCCCCCCATAGCACACCTAGCATGACATTTTTTTTTAGGGCGCAACTTTTACTTAAATGGCAGTGTTGCGAGCCCTATTTCACATCTTGTGAGTCCCCCCATATTTCCCTCCCCTTTCCCCATGTATTTCTCTCACCTCTCACTCTCCCTCCCTCCCTCCATCAAATACCCCACTCTCCCTCAATCCCTGCCCCTCCCCCCGCCTCACATGTATTTCTCTCCCCTACTCCCTTTTCCCCTCTCCCCCTCCGTCAATTACACCACTCTCACTCAATTCCCTCCCCTCACGTAATTCACCCCCAAAAAATATATACCAAAAACTTCCCACCCCCACATACATACAAAAAAATCCGCAACCCCCAAATATATACACCCCCCCCCCACCTCCCCAAATAAATAAAAAAAACACCTCCCCAATACATATTTTTAAAAAAACAACCCAATACATATTTTTAAAAAAACAACCCAATACATATTTTTTTAAAAACACTCCCGGTGGGAGCTGCCTGGCTGGGGAGGGCACTAGGTGCCAGCCCGGGTCACGTGGGCCTGCCCGGAACTGGAGCCGGTGATAGGACTCAGGCGGCGGGCCGCGGAGGATGGTGGATGCCGGTAGGGGGAGGCAGGATCCTAGTAGGGACTGAGGGATGGGGAAGGATACCGGGTGGTAGGGCCTGGGGATGGTGGGGGCTGAGGAGCGTAGCTGGGGACTCAGGGAAAGCGTGGGTTAATGCCCGGCCGACCGGGCCCCTACTGCAGGCGGAGCGGCCATTTTTTTTCAGACAAGGGCCCCGCGAGTCACCGGGCCGGGACGCCAACCCCACCAGTCCCACCCTGTTGGCGGCCCTGGCCTCGGACACAGTGAGAGAAAGAACCTAAATCATCCAAACAGTGCAAGGTCACACTTCGGAATACATCATCGCGGCAGAAGAGTCTGGATAATAGTAGTGGCCCAGTGTGTGATTTTAAGAAAGTCTCAACTTGTTGAACAAAAGGGACCGAACTCTTTGGACTTTAGAAAGATTTATATAATACAGGCATACCCCGCATTAACGTACGCAATGGGACCGGAGCATGTATGTAAAGCGAAAATGTACTTAAAGTGAAGCACTACCTATTTTCCACTTATCGATGCATTTACTGTACTGCAATCGTTATATACGTGTATAACTGATGTAAATAACGCATTTGTAACAGGCTCTATAGTCTCCCCGGTTGCGCACAGCTTCGGTACAGGTAGGGAGCCGGTATTGCTGTTCCGGACGTGCTGACAGGCGCATGCGTGAGCTGCCGTTCTCCTGTTGAGCGATATGTACTTACTCGCGAGTGTACTTAAAGTGAGTGTCCTTAAACCGGGGTATGCCTGTAGTCTCTTGAGAAAGATTTATATAACAGTATAAGAAGAAAGTGGGTGTTTGTCACAAAAATCCCCTTTTCTTCAAAAGTAAAAGTTAAATAAGTTTGTAAATAAAATAAAAAGAAGTAGTGGTACTGTGTGTTTGTAGAGTGCTTCATGTATCATCACAATATAACCTCTGACACTGTGCAATAAAAAGCACTCAACCATGTAACAGCTTCTCGAACATTACACAGGTTAGGACACATCTAATAAAATCGATCTCGTCATGGACGTACCTTTATTTATATAGCGCCATCCAGTTACACAGCGCGTCACAGCCGTAACACACGGACATAATAATATAACACATAATGGGAATAAGTGCTTCAGACATAAAAGTAACAATAGGAAAAGGAGTACCTGCCCTGAAGAGCTTACAATCTAAGTGAAATGTTCTCAGGATTAGTGACCAATAAAAGAACATGAAATTAATATTTCCAAAACTCCAGACACAAAGTGTCTTCTACCAGTGGAAACAAATAACCACGTTCCTTTTCTGGCTCTACAAATGCTACAAATTAATGCCGCCTTATCCCCTAGTACCAGATATACGACTTAAACTCAAGGTATCTCAAGAAATAGGGACATGGCCAGGGGAGCAGGGAGATTCAAACTCTAACTCCCAGACACCCAGGAAAGCAAAAAGTTACACAACAGGTTTTTACAACCCAGTTAAACCCACACCCCACACCTCACACCGCAGCGGGCCTGTGATAACAAGTCTGGCTTTTGCTTTAGTCACAAAGCAAAAAAAAAAAAAAAAAAAGTCACAGAGAAAAAAAAAAAAACAAGGTGCAGAGTGAGCACGTATCTGAACAAGTGCCTCTATCCAGCAAATTTATCAGGGGAAAGACAGTAACGAGGGAGTAGCGTGTATGATGCCTTTTATTGGACCAACAAGTAGTTGATATGTTACAAGCTTTCCCACCTCCCGGGGTCCTTCATCGGATATGGCAGAGCCCTTCGGATTTAGAAAATAAACGATAATAAAGTGACCCAACTCTCACAGGACCCCCTGAATAAATAACTGTGGGACCCCGGAGAGCGGCTACTTATCATAGTAACCATATAGTGGATGCCCCGGACAGTTGTCACTGTGATCGTATTTAAACGATCCTGATTGGTTAGTATGGGCTAGGGGTATTAGGGAGACATCTTTAAAGGGTCAAAATAATCTGACGGCAGTTTCATGTTCTATAGGTTCAATGCACCCTTATAGAAAACAAACACGTGTAAGTATACTGAAATACTATTTGAAACTTGTAATGTCTCTCTGTAATATCTCTTGTGATAAGACTGTTTGCTGTTCTACGTGCAGGGAGGTTATTCTCATGTTTCCTTTGGCCAATGACTGCAGCATACATTTGTTTGAAGGAGATCATTGGGAAAGAACCAGAATTACCATGAAACATTCAAATTCAGCGGACCCAGAGGAAAAACAAAAACCAGACTCATTTTTACACAAGTAGCAAATATATTCAATTTTTATAGAGGAGAGAGGATTAAATATTTCTAAGGAGTCGAACTAAATAAGTTATAAAACTCTCTTTTTTGACAGTTATGTGGGATTGTACCTTTACTCTGTTGTTGTCAGAGCGGCTCATAGGACACTCCAGCAGTGAAACGGTTAACACAAAGCAAAAGTGAAATGCTTGCCCAAGAGCTCACACATTAGCCTGCATCTTACCTTTGCCCAGCACGGTGCCCGCCTTCAGGGTCCCGGGCACGGAGAAGGTGTATCTGTCCTCAGTGAAGCCGGGGTGGCATTGTACCCACTCTGCCAACCCTCCTGTGACCTGCCATAGAGGAACAGAGCCATGAGGGGACCCCACAAAGAGTATGTGTCACCCCCAACATCTCTAATCTAACACTGGCCCCATGTACACAGAGCACCAGCTCCCACATTACACCACTGACACTGACACACATTACAGTGAGTGTCACAGTTGTCCCCAGAGTACAAGGTGCAGCAGTGACAAGCAGCCCTAACTGTGCCTGTGTGTGCCCCAGGCCTGCCACATTCACCCCACTGTCACATGTCATATAGTGGGGAGCTGCAGAGGGGGAGAGAGAGGAGGGTCAGCAGGGGGGATTAGGCAGTTGTTGGGGGGGGGGGAGGGGGCAGGGTAGGAGAAGTTGTTGCGGGTGGAGACAGAGTAAAAAAAAATTGGGGGGGGGGGGAGAATCGGGACAGCTGTTGCACGGAGGGACAGGGGCAGTTGTTTGGAAGGGGCAGTACTGACCTGTAAGAGCAGACACAGGAGCCCCACATTCGGGGCACTAATCTTCTTCCCCATGGAGAACTCAGGGAAGTGCGAGGGGTCACTCAAGTGTCCTGCTCCGGGTCTGCCTGTCCCTCTCTCTGTGCCTGTCCCGGCTCGGCTTGTCCTCTCTCTGTCCCGGGTGTGACGGATACAGGTGAGGTACCTCCTGCAACTACCAAGAGTGGGCGGGGCTGCAGATCACTGCCAGGTAACTCTCTCACTGGGGGAGTGGGGCTGTCTCTCTCACTCACACGGGGGCAGTCTCTCTCACTCACAGGGGGGCAGCCTCTCTCACTGGGGGTGTGGGGCAGTCCCTCTCACTCACAGGGGGGCAGCCTGGCTGATTTTGGTGGACAGTCTCACTCATTAAAATGACAGTCTCACCCATTGGGGTACATTGTCACTCATTTTAAGGTACACACTTGGAGGGAAGTGTCACTCATTTATTGACAGTTGTACTCATTAAGGGGTAGTCTCATTTACTGGGGGTGGGGGAGACAATCTCACTTATTTGGGAGCAGTCTCACCCATTGGAGTGTGACTTCCAAGCTCCACTGACCCCAATTAGACAGATAGTTCTAATTTCAGTGAGTGGGACTCAGATTGGCTTTTATGGTGAGGGAGGGAATGGGGTATTCAGCCAGTTGACCTTTTACCAGATATGTGAGGGGGCTGTTTTTTTCAGGTGAGAGCTGCTGAGTACAGTGATATTTTACTGCCCCCATAGCCTGGATATTTAGGGTCACACGTCCCCTCACATGCTGTTTGCTTTCTCTGGACTTTGCTCCCGGGCCGAGCTTCACCAGAGAACCCTCCCTGCAGCCGAGAGCTCACACTCACTCCAAGCTGTGCACTGGAGCTCACACTCACTCCAAGCTGTGCACGGGAGTTCACACTCTCTCCAAGCTGTGCACGGGAACTCACACTCACTCCAATCTGTGCACGGGAGCTCACACTCCCTCCAAGCTGTACACGGGAGCACACACTCACCAAGCTGTGCACAGGAGTTCACGCTCACTCCAAGCTGTAGCCATGACCGCACACTCCAAGCTGTGCACTGGACCATACACTCACTCCGACCCGAGCTCACACTCACCAACCTGCCCACACCGACACTGGTGAGGGAGGAACATGATGGAGAACTGTGTTCTCTTTCCCTTCTCCCAATGTCAGTGGGTGGATGATAGAGTTGATCAGGAAGAAAGTACAGATGTACTACTTCTCATCCCCATATTTACCCTAAGTGCCGGGAAATAAACATGCTACTAATGACTGGTTAATGAATTCAAGATCACTGCGGTCATTACAACTGCAAACTACACCCTGGGGATGGAATATATTACAGAACGTATCATCTAATAAAAAAGGAGGCGAATCAGCACTACCAAGGGGAAGTCTGGAGTAAAGATAGGGGTGCCAGGGGCCCCTAAATCTCCTAAACGCTATAATACAGTCATAAATGTAAGCACTAACATTATATATATATATATATATATATATATATATATATATATATATATATCATCATCATCATCAAAGATATGTTTATTCAAAAAGAAATAAAGTAACTAAATATGACAACTTAAACACTGTGCAAAGTACAGAATAATGACAGAAAAACTGTATATAAGAAAATCTCTAAAAGAGCAAACTAGACTAAACTCAAGTATACACAGAAGGACTACAGGACAGGTAATAAA
This sequence comes from Ascaphus truei, assembly GCF_040206685.1. Taxonomy (NCBI): domain Eukaryota; kingdom Metazoa; phylum Chordata; class Amphibia; order Anura; family Ascaphidae; genus Ascaphus; species Ascaphus truei. The sequence goes on from NC_134501.1 coordinate 10,483,389, forward strand.
CAAATGCAGAACAGGTGAGGTGGGGGAGAAGCTCAAAAATAAAAATGGTGTGGGAGCAAAAAGTAAATGAACGGGAGGCAACGTTTTGGGACAGAGCCCTTCTCCAGGCCTGAGGTTCTCTATAGCCACAGTACTTCTCTAAAGGTAAATCCATTGAAGCAACCCCCAAAGTACCCAATACTTGAGTTAGCCAAGTTTCAGCATATAACAAAGCCAAAATTACTTTATTGTATGAGATATGATGGGCCCAGACAGGCTGCTGACTCAAGGGCACCAACAGGTCAGGTTTTCAGGATATCCCTGCTTCAGTCTTCGATTGAGCCACCTGTGCTGAAGCAGGGATATCCTGAAAACCGGACCTGTTGGTGGCTATTGAGGACTGGAGTTGGCCACCCCTGGTGTATATAGAAGAGAGAGGAGAGGTAGCTGTGACAGTATCGGCAAATGAGGCACTCTCGGCAGTGGAGCTGACACTCTGCAAACAGATACTGTGAGCTCAGAGAGGAAATGCTTATGACTCATTGGCAGGGCAGCGTCACCGCCCGTCACAGGGAGATTTCACAACAGCCGAAACAACCTGAGGGGACAGGGACGGGCGAGGTGCTGCCCCCTAGTGGGGAGATGGCAAGCACAGGTCCTGCTGGGTCACCCAACCCTATCGGAGGTCAGCAGCAGTGAGATCCAGTGAATAAAGTCACCTATACACAAGCAGCGTTGGGATCTGTAGCTGCTGCCCCCCTCCCCGCCCCCCCCCCCCACGTGAGCAGGGACCCAGGACACGGCAATCATTATTATCGCTTATTTGTAAAGCGACAACATATTCCACAGCGTGGTACAACAGGGGAGCAATAAGAATCTGTTCCGCGGATAACGTGCAGGGTTCATACTCATTCTCTGCTCTCACAGCGCTGGAGGGGAACTCGCTGGCCACACAGGCACCAACGCCAGTCCTCAAGGGCCACCAACAGGCCAGGTTTAAGGTTATCCCTGCTTCAGCACAGGTTCCTCAATCGGAGGCTATCCTGAAACCTTGACTGGTTGGTGGGCATTGAGGACTGAAGGGGGCCACCCCTGACTTAGACTGTGAGCTTGGTGTTGAAACATTGACTTTCATGTGACAAGTCGTCTAAATTTAGCATAGGTTGAACTTGGACGCATGCCTTTGTTTTCCAACTTCATCTACTGTGTAACTATGTAACACGCAGAGTATATATATATATACTGAGTTAAGTTATGGTGAGTAAAAAAAGTGACAAAAACCCTCCACAGCAAAGCAAATAAGCACTGTGTGCTCATTTGCATGTCATTTCCCAGAATCCCTTGCTGCAGTGGAAGTGCTGTGTGCTGGGTAATAATGGTGAAAGGCGGGGTTGCAGACCTGCCTAAGACATGCAGATGAGCATACAGTTGTATTTACATTTATATATATATATATATATATATATATATATATATATATATATATATACGTGTCACAGCAGTAAAACTCGTGACAATAATATAAAATAATGGGAATAAGAGCTTCAGATATAAAAATATCAATAGGAAAAGGAGTCCCTGCCCCGAAGAGCTTACAATCTAAGTGGCAAGTGGGGAAAGCTTCCAGACAATTGTTATCCTTTATTTATACAGTGCCAACATATTCCCCAGCGTCGTACAATGGGGGGAACAGAATGATATAAATGACAAACAGAATGACAGAGACAAGGTAACGAGAGCCCTGATCTTGAGAGCTTACAATCTAAAGGAATTTTTTTTACTGTAAGCTCAGGATCAGGGGCTAGAACTTGTGCTGTCCACTGTCAGTACTATCAGAACCTCGTAGAACTGAGAATGCCATCGTGTCACAGAAATGTCCCTGTCCTATTATATCACGATAATTTCACACCTCTCCCCAGAATGGTTGCATGTTTTGAGTCCTCTGCCTGCTCACAGGGGGGGGAGGGCAAACTCCCCTGAATCCGACCCTAAAACCAGTCAGGCGAGAATCCCACATATCCCATATAACACAAACAAGCTCAGAGGAGGAACCCCCCACACCTAAATTCCTGGCCCCAAACCCTCCTCATGTTACACTTCAAAGAAACCAGGTTAATTTCCCACATCTCATCCCCACACGTCCCTTCATAGGCTAGGACTATAGAGTTGTCTAAAAGCTGTGTTTAAAACAGTATGCATTGGCTTGAGGATTTGCTTGTGTAATACGAGCTTGAGACAAAAGGTGGCACTGTGTGCTCATTTGCATGTCATTTCCCAGAATCCCTTGCTGCAGTGGAAACGCTGTGTGCTATATATATATCAGTTCAGTTGGAACCAGCTGCCATAGAAAGGATTCAATCAGCCTTAAAACCATTTGATTTATTTGTATCTTGTAAAAAATATGAACATGTACATTCCTTTAGCAACACAAATTTCAAGCTTACCAGCAACTTATTACTTTACAAGCACCTTAAGGGCACAGTCAGCACTACAAGATTTAAAATCCAGGTTGAAAGCCCCACCCCCAATTTGTTTACATTTTTATACTTATCCAATTTTTAAAGCAATTAGCTCCATTTAACCCAGGGTGCTCAATGCCAGTACTCACCCCCCCCCCCACATAAGTAGCAAACTTGACCTGTTTTTTTTGGGGGGGGGAGACTTGACTGGAGTTGAGCACCCTTTGTCCATGGGACCATTGCCCGTCTTGCTGGGTTTTCGCGCACGCCTCTTGGTCTCTGCAGGTTGATGGCTTTTAAATGACCCGCGAGTTAAGATGGTTTGTGGGCCCGCTTGGGATGCCACGACCTTCACATTGACTACATGTGACGAGGTCGTACACTGCGCCTATACTGAACTTGCATCAAAAGCCTTGTGGTGTTCCCCTCAGTGAGCAGTGATGCCTTTACTTAACCATTTAAACCTGGAACCTATGAATATTTATAGCTTACCAGCAAGTTATGTTACAACATTCCGGATCTAAATTAAAGTCGTCTTCTGTTTTTTTCCCACATGGCCCGGCGGCTCCTTAAAACCCAAACACCGCTCAGTAAGACAGGAAACCCTCTTTAAAATAAAAAGAAAGGCACCTTTAATAAAACTCATCCCGCTGGTGGGACCGCAACACGGAAGAATAGAAATCCTTCCGTCATCTCCCGTCACAAACGGAAATCTTGTCATCGGATGTGGCCACCAGGACAGCCTGGAAAATAAGGGCTTTCTGCAGCGCGAGGTCGGCCTGTCACGACTTCAGCAGTTCATATGAAAATAGTGCGTGGAGCCCGCGTCCTACTCCTCGTCGCCGCCGCCGCACATATCCGCCAGTTTGGTGAAGCGAGGGCCCCAGTCATTCAGGGCGCTGTAGTCCTGATCTCGGTCGGAGCTGGAGGAGTTCAGAGAGCTGAGGGATGCGGCCTCGGACCCGCTGCCTTCGTAATTGAAGACGAGGAGGGAGTCTTACGGGGGTGCCGTCGGGTCGTTGTCAGCGGCGTTCAAGTTCTAAATACAGGGCGAGCAAATAAAGCCATTTAATTAATCGGTTCATTTCACCAGGTGACTAGTTGCAGCCGGGCTGCCCAAGTTCAGTCCTGAAGAGCAACCGTCCGGTTTAAAACAAAAAACGATCGACTTAAACAAGCTAACCATCACAAAGTCAAAACACGCTTAACCAGGGGTGGGCAACTCCAGTCTCAAGGGCCACCAACAGGTCAGGTTTTCAGGATATCCCTGCTTCAGCACAGGTGGCTCACTGAGCCACTGATTGAGCCACCTGTGCGGAAGCAGGAAGTTAAAGGTATGTGTGGTCCAGAAAACTGGTCCTGCTGTTCCTTTTGTAGACTGAATTAGGGTCCCTTAGTTACACGGATATATATATATATATATATATACATATATATATATATATATATATATATATATATATATGAGATACAATTAAAATATTTGCAAACCTAGTATACACTATAACACGAGGGCTTTAACAATACTCAGCCAGAATGCTCACTGCCCCTATTATCAGCATCCATCCCTGCAGGTGTCACTTCACATACGCAGAAGTATAAGCTGATGCACTAAATTCATTTTCATAGCTACAGTCTCTAGCCTCTCTGTAGAAGCCGGCACACTGGTCTGGTTTAAGACTGTACTCTGTCTATTAGGATCACAGCACAGGGCGATTCTTTCTTTACAGCGTTTTTTTAAATAATAATTCCATGGGCCCCGTATCCTGGAGATTGTGGGATCGCTGGGTTTCCTTTTCTTCAAAAGGTTTCGTTGCGATCATTAGTTTAGGTATGATCCCAGGCAGGACCACGGTACTGATTAGTTTAGGTATGATCCCAGGCAGGACCACGGTACTGATTAGTTTAGGTATGATCCCAGGCAGGACCACGGTACTGATTAGTTTAGGTATGATCCCAGGCAGGACCACGGTACTGATTAGTTTAGGTATGATCCCAGGCAGGACCACGGTACTGATTAGTTTAGGTATGATCCCAGGCAGGACCACGGTACTGATTAGTTTAGGTATGATCCCAGACAGGACCACGGTTCTGATTAGTTTAGGTATGATCCCAGACAGGACCACGGTACTGATTAGTTTAGGTATGATCCCAGACAGGACCACGGTACTGATTAGTTTAGGTATGATCCCAGACAGGACCACGGTACTGATTAGTTTAGGTATGATCCCAGACAGGACCACAGTACTGATTAGTTTAGGTATGATCCCAGGCAGGACCACGGTACTGATTAGTTTAGGAATGATCCCAGGCAGGACCACGGTACTGATTAGTTTAGGAATGATCCCAGGCAGGACCACGGTACTGATTAGTTTAGGTATGATCCCAGGCAGGACCACGGTACTGATTAGTTTAGGTATGATCCCAGGCAGGACCACGGTACTGATTAGTTTAGGTATGATCCCAGGCAGGACCACGGTACTGATTAGTTTAGGTATGATCCCAGGCAGGACCACGGTACTGATTAGTTTAGGTATGATCCCAGGCAGGACCACGGTACTGATTAGTTTAGGTATGATCCCAGGCAGGACCACGGTACTGATTAGTTTAGGTATGATCCCAGGCAGGACCACGGTACTGATTAGTTTAGGTATGATCCCAGAAAGGACCACGGTACTGATTAGTTTAGGTATGATCCCAGGCAGGACCACGGTACTGATTAGTTTAGGTATGATCCCAGGCAGGACCACGGTACTGATTAGTTTAGGTATGATCCCAGGCAGGACCACGGTACTGATTATATTCAGACCGTTAGGTTATAGGTAGAGAAGGGGGGCTCAACTCCAGTCCTCAAGACCCCCCCAAACAGGGCAGTTTTCAGGATATCCCAGCTTCAGCACAGGTGGGTCAAGACTGAACCACCTGTGTTGAAGCAGGGACTGATTAAACTACCCTGTGCTGAAGCAGGGATATCCTGAAAACTTGACCTGTTGGTGGCCCCTGAGGACTGGAGTTGAGGACCCCTAAGATAGAGACATTGTTTGGCGGGCTGGAACATCATCTTTGTTTTAAGGCTTTACTCACCTCGTCAATGAAATTCCCAATTTCATCGGGGTTGGCGGGACGCGGCCGGTATTGGGGAGCCGGGACGAGTGTCGGAATGACATCGTTCCGTATCACGTCCGGACGGGCATCAAGGCCGCGGTGAAGCTGGCTCAGGTCAAAATCCTTGAGAGAAAAAGACCGTATTATACTCTACTCGTGAAATAACGCGCTTGTAGCTGCGCCAAACGGTTCATCCACATTATTTCGTACCTGGTCCTCTTCACCACCCCCCTCTTCATCATAACAATGCAAATTGTCCCGAGTCTCATCCACTGGCAGCAGTAAATCCTCCTTCACCACCCTCTTCCTCCTCACCAACAGCAAGAGTAACAGCAGCAGTACTACAGCGAGAAAGGAGGAGTACAGAAGCATCAGCAGAACACTAGAACAAATACTCAACTATAGCACTGTACCCTTTAACAATACGATATATCAAATATATAAATACTGCTCACAAACAACCCAATGAACCGTGAACAGTCAAACATTAGTATTATACAACTAATTGCAAATGGAGAGTATTTATTTGCTATAAAAGGTCCTGCAGCCGTGAGTCCTCTGGGATTATCCAAGTCCCATATACTGTCTTTGCAATAGAGCCCTCCTTGGCGTGGTACTCGTCACTCTTGCACAATGCAGTTCATGAAAAAATAGAAAGTGTAGAGAACAATATGAGATATATTTCTATTATAAGGACAAGAAACACCTCTGTGCAGGTCACTTAGGGCATATAATTAGTGCACCCAATCTATTTAACTGGTGACTGGCAGTGATTAGGAAACGCATCACTACCAACATATGAACCTATACAGACTGAGCGAATCCCAATGGGTAGTTAACCCTGAATGTGATGTCATCAGGACGGGACGGACAGCGCCAACTAGCAAGCTGCACCAGGAGATTCCCTGCACGTGGGCTTCCAAACAGGGAGACGGAGCAGACTGCGCTCACAGCCAAAGCGTGGATATTGTGGTTATCGGCAGTTCCGGGAGAGCACACCCCAAAGGGCCCCGCATCAAGGCTTAAAAGGTTGAAAGGCGTTGAAGTAAAAGGAATAATTTGTGAGTTTTATTCCATGCGTTTGTTTGTATGTACATTATTAAATCACAGTATATAGCAGTTCTGTGCGATGTTTTCATTGTTTTCCTTACATATCACTGCTGGGAGATTTATATTTGCTGAGCAGTTTCAACAACATCTTTCAGCTGCAGTTTTATAAGTGTTTTTCTGTCTTGTACCATCCACAGTGTATATTTTAAGTACTGTTGGATAAAGGGTTAACTACCCATAGGGAATCACTCAATGTGTATAGGTTCATATGTTGGTAGTGATGCGTTTCCTAATCACTGCCAGTCACCAGTTAAATAGATTGGGTGCACTAATTATATGCCCTAAGTGACCTGCACAGAGGTGTTTCTTGTCCTTATAATAGTAGTATTCCTCATATTGTTCTCTACACTTTCTATTTTTTCATGAACCGCATTGTGCAAGAGTGACGAGTACCACGCCAAGGAGGGCTCTATTTTGCAAAGACAGAAGCATCAGTGTTAATGTTCAGCAGAGAGGCGGCAGCGAGCCATACATCAAACAAACGTTCTGTCCATCAGCATAGAGAATTCCTTGTCCATATCGCTGCTTTGCAAGTTGTTATGAGATACACATGTGGCAGTTGGGATGCAACACGTGAAGCCATCTTTATCCTTTACTTACTCAACAGTGCCAGGATACCCCCGAGTATTCCCAGGATGGCTGGGACACCCATAACTCCAGCATAAGCAGCCTTGTGCTCGCAGTCCTTGCTGTCACCCTCACAGCGACACACAGTGGCCTTCAGTTCCATGACATTGACCAGCCCCATGTTGTCTTTCATGCTGATGGGGACGTTGTACGTCCCAATTTCCATCTCCCTTAGTGGTTTGATCTCAAACTCTATGGAAAATACACAAAGCAGGCGGGAAGCATTAGGAGCGGGGTTTGAAGGAATGCTACAGATCAATGCCTTTCTTTACGGACTGATTGTGTCTGAACAAAGGGGAGGTACAGGCATACCCCGCTTTAAGTACACTCACTTTAAGTACACTCGCGAGTAAGTACATATTGCCCAATAGGCAAACGGCAGCTCACGCATGCGCCTGTCAGCACGTCCTGAACAGCAATACCGGCTCCCTACCTGTACCGAAGCTGTGCGCAAGCGGGGAGACTATAGAGCCCGTTACACATGCGTTATTTACATCAGTTATGCATGTATGTATTATTTCAATGTACAAATGCTTCAGCGCAGACACTTGGAGCCATTTATGAAACCGTGGTCTTCTGCCGTACGAACCTTTCAGCCCTTTTAAATCAGTGGACTAAAAGGTGCCTCCCAGCGCTGGAAGGGGTCGTATGATAGAAAACTGCTCGTAAATATGGGCCTAAACATTTCACATGCAAGTTATATGTAGAACTCCCCCCAGCCCCCTCTATAGATTATTGGGTATTTCATTCTTGCAGCAGAACTGTTGCTCAAACCCAGGCTAGATTCCCACTTGAACTAGAAATCGTGTTCTAGTGCTATTAATAAGTGAAAGTGCAGAATAGGCGTACACGTGGTATCGGTATAATAAGACTGACCGGTGTTTGAGCTCCTAATAAGTAAACGGTTGAAATGCGTTATAAGCATATCGCTAGATTTATAACAATGCCGCAGCACGCACAACGCAAAACACTCGTCATCACCAGCTCTCTGTATCCGCCAACTTACTGTCTCCAATTACTTGAGCCGTCCAGTTTTCATGGGATTCACGCAGGAGTTCTGCGGTAAATGGGCCGGTGTTCGGGGGAAGATCCCTGTCAACGATATTAAGTGACTGAGGGATTGTGTCCTTTTGGCAGAATGACAAGTCTTGAGGATCCAAAAATGGGGAATTATCATTTACATCAAGAAGGTGAATAAGGAGGGTCCCGGTCCCTGTGGCAAGTGGAGAACCTGCAAGCAAAATATCATTATATCGGGGGAGGCATCAGACACCAGGGGCAGAACAGACCAAAACATGGCAGGGGCCAGAGGCGAGTTGTATATCCCTATTATACAATGTAATGTTCTGCTTGCATAGCGCATTAACATCCTTTCTAGGTCTCTCCTCTAAGCCCTTGGCTAAGACCAAGAAGGCCCCGGGGGCTGCTGGTAAAGGTGCCATGATGGTAACTGGAACCCAGTCTAGTTGGCATATTTATTGTAGTATTTAGCTGCAGTGCTTTACAATGATTAAATCCTTACCATTGTCCACAGCCAAGATAATCGCTTTGTAAGTGCTGTTCTGCACAAACTGTGACTCCCGATCCAAGTTGCCTTTTCCAGTGATGATCCCATTGTCCTTGTCCACAGAGAGCCACCCAGCCGGGTCAAACCCGATGCTGTAACTGCAGAGAACAGAAGTTCAGTTACAGGAACAGGTCACTGAATCCACAGTGCTCAATGCTTTATAAGGCCGTGCTTACAGTCCTGGCTACCGCGATGGCGGCGTGACGTCATGCGTTGCAGCAGCGATTTTTGCTTATAGTGTTGAGACAGGTGTCGAGGGCATGGCCGTGAGCGGTTACTATAGGTGTACGCGATGGATTAAAAAGACCTGTTTTCACGCAAAATTGCGTTGCTGTCGCCAAAGCCAGGACTATAAGTGCGGCCCAATGGAGGTGCAAGAACACTGATAACATAGTAACTCAGTCATTAAACAAGTAGACAAGCATCTCAAGACAATTAACATATACAGGAAAATACATTTAGTGCATTTCCTTCGATATTAGGTTATTTATTTTCAGTCATTTTTTGTGACAAAAATAATATTAATTTGTGAATCAATCTCCCATTATGTTTGCCATATCGTAGATTAAAATTACATTTGAAAAAGTTTGCCCCTTTTATGCTTTGGAGGGGGGATAGGTCCATAACAATGTAAGACTCCCCCATGAGACCATCACAGAATCTCGAGTTAAACAGTAAAAGAGGACGCCAAGGAATGGCGAGGTTCCGAAATTAGGAAAGGCTATTCCTGTACAGTGCAACAGCGAAGAAAGTGTCGCGATTACTGGGAAAGGAAGTTAGAATGAATAGAAAACATAAGAAATATGGTCATTGCAACGCAAGTCTCTGGGTACCAACCCCAGAACAAGCATCCATTTTTTTCCCTCTTAACTCTGTGCTGTTAATTGACCAACTGGAACAAGCTGATTGATTGGGGAGGGGGAGGGTCATGTGACTGTTTTAGCTGTATAAAACAAACACCTCTCCTGCAATATGCAGGAACTGCAATTGGCATTAGATAGTGAGGCATTCAAAGTGAGCTTTTTAAGTGATAAATATAGTTAGACAATAGTTTGACTAGAGGTGACTGGGGACTGCTTCTTTCTGCATCTTTCTGCAAACTTTTTTACTCACGACAACAAACGGTAAGATATTCAGATCACACTATGATCCTATTCTTGTTAACCTGCATATTTTAAGCCCCCACAACTTCTTTCACTGCAGCCTCTCCCAAAACTGACTGCACAAAACACTGAAACCCTGAATTGACTCTAGCATTGCAATGCAGCAAAACACTTCACAAGGAACAGGCTCACCCCTGCTGGTTAGTCTGCACACACACTCACTTTGCTCACAACAGCTCCTTGCAGCACTGCCTACCTCTGGCAAAATGAACCTGCTCTGTATCTTAATATTTTTCTTTCTCCTGGCCTCATGGAGATGTTACTCTCTCTATACACTACAAACTCCTCCATCCTTACCCACAGCCAACATCACCATACACCCTGGACTACTCAAAAGCCTTGCACTATCTACTGAATGTTGGTGGAGAACTCTAAAAACCAGCACACCAACCACTGCTCACTCAAATGGCAAACACCACAAATTTACAACGTCCAAACAACTACCCAAATTCCTACTCGTACTGTTACTCTCCTTAGCAGGTGATATTGAACCTAACCCAGGCCCTCCCATTTCAGCTCTGTCCCATGCCCCTGAGAATTCCACCTTTAAATTCCAAAAAGGCCTATCTGTCGCCCATATAAATATCCGAAGCCTGCTGCCCAAACTGGACGAACTAAGGGCATGGTGCCTTATGCATAAACCCAAAGCCATCGTTCTTACAGAAACATGGCTATCCCCTAAAACCCCTGATGCAAATATCGCCATTCAGGGATACTCCATTTTTAGGAGAGATAGGTCAAAGAGAGGAGGAGGGGTGTTATTTTATATTGCAGACACCTTACAATTTACACTGTTAAATTGCCCACCAAACCCATCCTCTTTTGAAATTCTAGTTGGCAAAATCTGCCTCCCCTTTTCTGAGCCCATCTTGCTCACTGGCATCTACCGCCCCTCTAAAGCCCCTCTACAATCCCTGACTGATATCACCCAATTTCTTGGCTCCATTTCCTCTCTGAATGAGAAGAGTGAGCTGCTAGTTCTTGGGGATTTCAACTTCAACTGGCTTGACCCTAAAAACCACAAAATCCAGATACAACTCAAGTCACTTAATCTATCGCAACTCATTTCCCAACCCACACGGACAAATCTGAAATCGCATAACCATTCCTTGCTAGACTGGATTCTCTCCTCAAACCCCAGCAGAATCCAATCCTCTGGCATCCTTCCTGATATTTTCAGTGACCATGCAATAGTGTACTGTGTAAGGAAAATTAAACCGCCCCATTCAAGCCCTAAAGTTCTCCTCACTAGAACATTTAAAAACTTTAACCCACAACAGTTTCTGGCTGATCTTACCAACTGCCCATGGCACAGAATCGATTTAATTCCCGACCCAGATTCTGCGCTCGACTATTTCCAATATGAGTTCTTAAAACTCTGCGATACCCATGCTCCACTACGCAAAATAAGGGTACGGGGGGCCCACCTTCCATGGGTTACACCTGACCTTATAGCACTCTACCAGTTCAGGGATGCCTTGTGGAAAAGCTACAAAGTTACTGGCACTACCAAAGATCTCAATCACTACAGATGCATGCGGAACATGTGCACAAGGCAAACAAGACATGCAAAAGCACAATATTACTCTGACAATCTCCACCAGAATACATCAAACCCAGCTAACTTCTGGAAGGTTATCAACCATATATTCCAGCCTCCTAACCATCAACAACCAAGTAACATCACTAAGGGGGATATTACTCTGACAAACCCCACTGACATCGCAAATGCATTCAATGATTACTTTGTGGGGTGTGCCACTAACTTATTAGCGAAACGCAGCCCAAACCACAAACCTGAATCTCATCCTGGGAGTACCCCTATAGTCCCACCCCCTCCCAACACTGCCCACAATTTTCAATTTGGCCCAGTATCTGAAGAGGAGATTATACAAGCGCTCTTCAAACTAAAACTAAGCAGCCAATGTGGACCCGACTTAATACAATCTAGGTTCCTACGACTTGGTGCCCCAGCCATTGCCAAACCAATTGCTTCCATAGTCAACTCTATCCTGTCTGCAGGCCATATCCCTAAGACCTGGAAAACTGCCAGAGTTGTCCCAATCTTCAAAAGTGGGGACAAAAACACTGTCTCAAACTACAGGCCAATCTCACTTCTCCCAATTCTATCCAAAGTCATGGAAAAATGTGTCCACTCCCAATTAAGCGATTTCTACACCAAGACAAATTTCCCTAGCCAATTCCAATCTGGCTTTCGTCCCAAACACTCCACCGTAACTACCCTGCTAAAAGTTTGCAATGAAATCCAGTGTGGAATGGAACGGGGACAACTCACTGGTGCAGTATTCCTAGATTTTGCAAAGGCTTTTGACACAGTTGATCATGCTATCCTGCTTAACAAACTCCAGAGCTCTGGAATAGGGCAGCACGCTTTAAACTGGTTTCAGTCCTACCTATCAGGAAGATCCCAACATGTGTCCATCTCAGGCTCTAACTCCAACCCCCTGGATATCACCTGTGGTGTCCCGCAAGGCTCTGTTCTGGGCCCCCTACTCTTCTCAGTGTTCATTAATGATCTTCCCACAGCTTGTAAGGAAGCCTCAATACACATGTATGCAGATGATACAATCCTATATGCCCACAGCCATAGCCTCTCTGACCTTCAACATATACTTCAGTCTGACTTTTTGAGACTCGAAAATTGGATTTCCCAAAACAAACTGTTTTTAAACACTGACAAGACTGTAACAATGGTATTTGGGACCAAGACTAAATTTGTAAAGCTTCCAGTGACGGAGCTCCTGATTAGAACCAACGCTAACACCACCCTAACACCTGTCACTACTTTTAAATACCTGGGCTTATGGTTTGACTCCCACTTAACATTCGGGATGCACATTGATACCCTGACAACCAAGACCTATGCCAAACTAGGGGTACTTTACAGGAACAAATCCTCCCTAAGTCTCCTGGTCAGAAAGCATATCACACAGCAGATGCTAATGCCAATTATTGACTATGGAGACATAGTATATGGCTCGGCACCTCAAACCCACCTTAGCAAACTTGACACCCTCTACAATTCAATTTGTCGTTTTGTTCTCCAATGCAACTACAACACACATCACTGCGAAATGCTCAAAGAACTAGATTGGTCAACACTAGAGTCTAGGCGCAAAGTTCACCTCTCCTGTCTTGCCTTTAAATTCTTCATGGGCAAGCTACCCAGCTACCTGAACAAGCTCCTCACCCCTACCACTTGCAGCACCTATCACCTGAGATCAGACTTCAAAAGACTGTTCATGATCCCAAGGCTCAACAAAGTATCCGGACGTTCCTCCTTCTCCTACCGTGCACCCCAAAACTGGAACAATCTACCAGAGACCCTCACATCCACCACCAGTTTAAGTTCTTTCAAATCTAAGGCTGTCTCACATTTTAACCTGGTCTGTAACTGTTTCATACGCTCATAATATATATTTTCTATAACTGTGCATGCAATGTCTTGTATATAATGTATACCCTGTTCATTTATGTAACTGTACTTGTAACCATGTATTATTTGTTTTACTCTGTGCCCAGGACATACTTGAAAACGAGAGGTAACTCTCAATGTATTACTTCCTGGTAAAATATTTTATAAATAAATAAATAAATAAATAACTCACAGTATCGTCTGATTCTGCGCCTTATCCGGATCCTGTGCCGTGTAAGAGGCAACTTCCTGCCCATTGGGAAGATCCTCGGAGATATCTACTGTTTTTGTTGGTGGTTGGAACACTGGGGCCTCATTCACATCCAGAACAGTCACCGTGATTGTGGCAGTGGAGGTCGGCAGTGGCATTGAAAAGTTGTCTTTGTTTGTGACAGCGACATGGAGAATATACTCCTTCTTTACCTCAAAATCCAAGGGCTGAAACAGGAAGGAGAGGTTTATATAAACACAAGAGAAATCAGAGTTTGATTGGAACATATCACTGTAAAATCAGTGAACAGGAAGAGACACCAAGAGAAATTCATTTAGAGGCCAACGGTCACGGACCCCATCATATGGTTTTCCAGTCGAAGCTCCATAGCCTGTTGTGTTCTTTGCTGAAATGCACAACGGGGCAATGTGCAAATACATAGGGTGTGATTCTTCATGCATAGGTACTGGTTAGCACACCCACCCGATACTCAATGGGAGTTAATGCAAGATCAGGTGCGCACACCCGCGAATGAATGGATCTGCCCCATAAGAGTATTAGATGTCTCAATGTAACAGGGTATCACATGGGGGTTATACATAGACACAGAAAATTTGATGTCAGATAACAACCAGTTGTCCCCCCTACTCAGACCATTTTTTTTTTAATTTAAAGATTGAAAGGAACTCAGGGACTCTCCTTGCAGGGTGACAGTGACACAGAAATAATCTATGGCCATTGAGTGTCCTACCCACCACAGTGTGACAAAGGCAGAAGGAGCTTATGATTTAGAGTTTGCCCCTCTAATTATGGGGTGACACAGGCACCTATTGAGTGTCTCTCTGTCGTGTATCTGTGACCCTCAGGGTAATATATTATCATTTGCGATAGTTCCCCTGATCTGTACTATTTGCAGTTTAATATTAAAGACCCGCAAAGTGCTGAGGTCTTCTCCTGTTGGAAGACGCTTACTGAACCCGGCTTACCTTGATTGTTTTCAAGAGACCAATGTTGTTGTTAACGGTTGTGACACCAAAAAGGTTTGCCTCATTTCCCTTTACAATATTGTAGACCGCATGCCAAGCATTTGTATTGGCAACATCAGCATCTGTGACAGTCAGGCGCGCGACCTCAATATCCGCCTCATTCTCAGGGACATTAACGGTGTACTGGAAATAAGACAAACATGAGACGACATGAGACTTTCCAAAAGGCTCCAATCTGGATATTATCCCCAAGACCAAACGGAGCATCTCTGGCATCTCCGCTTGTGGTAAGTTAAGGAATTTAGCCTGAAACACTGCAGTTATATCAGTTTTACCTTCAACAAAGCCGTTGATATCTGTACAGTTAGTGTTTGGGATGTCATGTAGTTATTTAAAAGGCAGCTTTTCACAGTGTTATTTTATATTTCTACAAAGGAAAACCCAACACCCGGAGAAATCTAAATGCACCTTACAGAGATACAGCGTTACAGAGATACAGCGTTACAGAGATACAGCGATACAGCGATACAGAGATACAGCGTTACAGAGATACAGAGATACAGAGATACAGAGATACAGCGATACAGAGATACGGAGTTACAGAGATAAAGAGACACAGCGTTACAGAGATACAGCGTTACAGAGATACAGCGTTACAGAGATACAGCGTTACAGCGATACAGAGATACAGCATTACAGAGATACGGAGTTACAGAGATACAGAGATACGGAGTTACAGAGATACAGCGTTACAGAGATACAGCGTTACAGAGATACAGAGATACAGCGTTACAGAGATACAGCGTTACAGAGATACAGCGTTACAGAGATACAGAGATACAGAGATACAGCGTTACAGAGATACAGCGTTACAGAGATACAGAGATACAGCGTTACAGTGATACAGAGTTACAGTGTTATAGAGATACAGCGTTACAGAGATACAGCGTTACAGAGATACAGCGTTACAGAGAGAGAGATACAGCGTTACAGAGATAGAGATACGGCGTTACAGAGATACAGCGTTACAGAGATACAGCGTTACAGAGATACAGCGTTACAGAGATACAGAGATACAGCGTTACAGAGATACGGCGTTACAGAGATACGGCGTTACAGAGATACAGTGTTACAGAGATACAGCGTTACAGAGATACAGCGTTACAGAGATACAGCGTTACAGAGATAGAGATACAGCGTTACAGAGATACAGCGTTACAGAGCTAGAGATACAGCGTTACAGAGCTAGAGATACAGCGTTACAGAGCTAGAGATACAGCGTTACAGAGCTAGAGATACAGCGATACAGCGTTACAGAGATACAGCGTTACAGAGATACAGAGATACAGCGTTACAGAGCTAGAGATACAGCGTTACAGAGCTAGAGATACAGCGTTACAGAGCTAGAGATACAGCGTTACAGAGCTAGAGATACAGCGTTACAGAGCTAGAGATACAGCGATACAGAGATAAAGAGACACAGCGTTACAGAGATACAGCGTTACAGAGATACAGCGTTACAGAGATACAGCGTTACAGCGATACAGAGATACAGCATTACAGAGATACGGAGTTACAGAGATACAGCGTTACAGAGATACAGCGTTACAGAGATACAGCGTTACAGAGATACGGAGTTACAGAGATTCAGCGTTACAGAGATACAGCGTTACAGAGATACAGCGTTACAGAGATACAGAGATACAGCGGTACAGAGATACAGCGTTACAGAGATACAGAGATACAGAGATACAGCGTTACAGAGATACAGCGTTACAGAGATACAGAGATACAGCGTTACAGTGATACAGAGTTACAGTGTTATAGAGATACAGCGTTACAGAGATACAGCGTTACAGAGATACAGCGTTACAGAGAGAGAGATACAGCGTTACAGAGATAGAGATACGGCGTTACAGAGATACAGCGTTACAGAGATACAGCGTAACAGAGATACAGCGTTACAGAGATACAGCGTTACAGAGATACAGAGATACAGCGTTACAGAGATACGGCGTTACAGAGATACGGCGTTACAGAGATACAGTGTTACAGAGATACAGCGTTACAGAGATACAGCGTTACAGAGATACAGCGTTACAGAGATAGAGATACAGCGTTACAGAGATACAGCGTTACAGAGCTAGAGATACAGCGTTACAGAGCTAGAGATACAGCGTTACAGAGCTAGAGATACAGCGTTACAGAGCTAGAGATACAGCGATACAGCGTTACAGAGATACAGCGTTACAGAGATACAGAGATACAGCGTTACAGAGCTAGAGATACAGCGTTACAGAGCTAGAGATACAGCGTTACAGAGCTAGAGATACAGCGATACAGCATTACAGAGATACAGCGATACAGCGATACAGAGATACAGCGTTACAGAGATACAGCGTTACAGAGATACAGCGATACAGAGATACAGCGTTACAGAGATACAGCGTTACAGAGATACAGAGATACAGAGATACGGCGTTACAGAGATACGGAGATACAGAGATACAGTGATACGGCGGTACAGAGATACAGCGTTACAGAGATACAAAGATACAGAGATACAGCGTTACAGAGATACAGCGTTACAGAGATACAGCGTAACAGAGATACAGCGTTACAGAGATACAGCGTTACAGAGATACAGAGATACGGCGTTACAGAGATACAGCGTTACAGCGATACAGCGTTACAGAGATACAGCGTTACAGAGATACAGCGTTACAGAGATACAGCGTTACAGAGATACAGCGTTACAGAGATACAACGTTACAGAGATACAGAGATACGGCGTTACAGAGATACAGCGTTACAGAGATACAGCGTTACAGAGATACAGCGTTACAGAGATACAGCGTTACAGAGATACAGCGTTACAGAGATACAGCGTTACAGAGATACAGCGTTACAGAGATACAGCGTTGGAGTAGATGAGGTTGAAAAAAGACATGTGTCCATCAAGATCAACCTATGCTACATTTAGACGACAGATACTTTATCCTATATCCGTACTTACAGCATATTAATCCAACAAAAAAACAAAAACCCCAGTGAAATATCAACTAATGATATCTCATAAAGGGAAAAATAAATTAGTTCCTGACTAAATAATGGCAAATCAGATTACTCCCATATTTACTTATTAGGTATATCCCTGTATACCTTTCCTTTTTAAAAAGATGTCCAACCTTTTTTTTGAAGATAACCCTCACATCGTCTCATTTTTCTAAAGACGTTTAAGCAATCCCTCCAGCCAATTAGGCGAGGGAAGCCCATGACCAGGGGGCAAGCCCCCTCCCCCCTCACCTCGCTAGGATCTCTGGGCCGCCGTCGCGGCCCCCCTGGGGGGGGGGGGGCAGGCCTAGGTTATTACAAAAGAGGCAGCCGGGAGCCGAATCTTCCATTCTGCTCCCGGTCTGCTGCAAAGTTGTCCTCTCCTCTCCTCCAGGGTAAGTTTTTAGTCTCCCTTTGGGCCCGATCGCAGCATCCCCCCCTCCGCCTCCGCTATGGCTGTAATTGGGTTTCGAGGCGACCGGGGAGTGCTGCCACGGGGGATCCCCCTACTGCGTGGCTCTCCCTCCCTCAGCCTCCGTGGCTGGCCCGCTCGACAGGCGGGGAGGGGGGGGGCCTCCGGCGAAGGGGGGGATCCTACTGCCGGACCAGGGGATAGCTAGTGGGGATCCCCCTTACCGCGTGGCTCTCCCTCCATCAGCCTCTGTAGCTGGCCCGCTCGACGGGCGGGGAGGGGGGGCCTCCGGGGAACAGGGGATCCTCTTGCGGTACTGGTTTAATTATTTAATTGTATGGGGATCCCCTTGCCACGTGGCTCTCCCTCCATCAGCCTCTGTGGCCGGCCCGCTCGGCGGGCGGAGAGGGGGGGCCACCGGGGAACGGGGGGGATCCCCTTGCCGGTACCAGGGAATAGCCAGTGGGGATTCCCTTGCCACGTGGCTCTCCCTCCATCAGCCTCTGCAGCTGGCCTGCTCGGCGGGCTGGGGAGGGGGGGGGGCGCCAGAGGGAGGGCGAGGAGAGGCACAACAACCCCCCCACGGTTTTTTACCACGACGGTCCCCCCCCCCCCCCAGGGTTGGAGCACAGGACACCCAGTGACCGTGGGGGGGGGGGGGGGTCTGCTAACCGTCATGGGGTTCTTGGTGGCAGGCTCGGGGTTCCATAATTGCCATTAACACCGTTATTGCCCGTTATCAATGCATATTTCTTTCAACATTGGATAAAGTTATATATCAATGCTAGAATGGCCGTGGGTATCGCTGCATACCGCATTCGTAGTGATAACGGGCTGTATGTGGGGAATAAAGTGTATACACCTCAGTGTGGTTATAATGCGTTGTATTCGGGGTATAAGGCATACGAGCTGCATTCTTGGTACAATTGGCTGTAATTGGGTTACATGGCGTATATTGTATTTGGATTATAGGGGGTGTATATATCCTGCATTCGAAGTTACAATGGGCTGTAATATGGTTACATGGTGTATATAGTGTGTATACTGCACTCGTAGCTACGTTCTGTACGAATAGGTGTGTATAGGTGCTGCATTCAACGTTACAATGTGCTGTAATTGGGTTACATGGCGTATATAGAGTATATACTGCATTCAAGGTTACGTGCTGCATTTGGATTATAAGGTGTATATATGCCGCATTCAGTGTTATAATGTGCTTTACGTGGGTTACATGGCGTACATAGTGTATATACCGCATTCAGGGTTACGTGCTGTATGTGGATTATAAAGTGTATATATGCTGCATTCAGTGTTATAATGTGCTTTAAGTGGGTTACATGGCGGATATAGTGTATATACTGCATTCAGGGTTACGTGCTGTATGTGGATTATAAGGTGTATATATGCTGCATTCAGTGTTATAATGTGCTTTAAGTGGGTTACATGGCGGATATAGTGTATATACTGCATTCAGGGTTACGTGCTGTATGTGGATTATAAAGTGTATATATGCTGCATTCAGTGTTATAATGTGCGGTAATTGGGTTACAGGGGTATATACGGTACCGCAGTCGTGGATTATATGGTAGATAGATACTGCATTAGAGGTTACGTGCGGGTATATACTGCGTTCGTGGTTACGTGCTGTATTTGGACTATATGGTGTTTAGAGACTGCATTCGTGGTTATCGTCGGTTTCAAAGGATACGGTGTAGACACTGCAATCATGGTTACGTGCTGGGTTCTGAATATAGGGTTTATAGACCACATGCATGGTTACATGACGGGTTTGGATTATATGGTGTATATACTGCATGCGTGGCTACGGGCCGTTGCATGGAGCATAGGGTGTGTGTATATACTGCCTTTGGGGGTCATGTGCTGTATTGGTCCAGCGTTACATGCTACATCCAGGACGACGTGGGGTATACGGTGCGTTATGCTGCAGGCAGAGGTATAACGCGTGTAGGGGTTAATCTCACTTCCTGTTCAGCGCAGGCCCTGGTAGGGCATGGGTAATCCCACTTCCTATTCAGCACTTGGCTCCCACTATCGTATGGGTAATCCCATTTCCTGCTTAACACACGGCCCTGCTATTGTATGGGTAACCCCACTTCCTGTTCAGCACATGGCCCTGCTATGGATGGGTAACCCCCACTTCCTGTTCAGCACAGGGCCGCATGCCCCTGGTTTGGTGTGGGTAATCCCACTTCCTGTTCAGCGCATGGCCAGGGATGGTGCGGGTAATCCCACTCCCTGACTGGGCATGATCAGGAAAATATGCTGGTATAGCAAATATGCATGCGGGAAGGGGGTAAAGGGGCGGTTGCGAATAGCAGGCCTAACGCCCTTCTTCGGTTAGCAGGAGGTTCCATGTATCGATGATAACATATCAATTCATGTTTCTTTCAGTCAGTTTCGGTACCTCGTGCAAGTAGCAATTCAGTTTTCATCCGGATCGGATCCGCCTCCGTCGACCCTCGATACTTCCCATACTCACAGGAAAACCCAGTAGACGGAACACATATTTAAATCACTCAAATTGAAATCACACTCCCACGACACTTAGCGCATCAATCAGAATGTCCTTTGTAGACAAAATCATACAACTGCAGGCTGACGTGCGAAGCAAGGAAGAAGGCTGGTTCCAGAGGCAGCTGGTGATGCTCATGCACGGAGCGGGTGATGGCCAAGGCCATGCGAGTGGACAAGGTCATATGAGCGGACAAGGTCAGGCTGGCGGGCAGGATTTGTGGAGCGCACAAGGTCGACAGGGTCCCGCATGCGAGGACGCGTGGCCCTCATCAAGTGATGAGGGCGCCCCCAGCCAGGTGGTGCGCCATGCGGCAGGACAAGGAAACTGAAGGGACACACCGCAATGGCAGGGCATAAGTCCGCAAGCAGGGCGGCGACCCAGGTCATCGGTGCCAGGGGGCATGTCAACACGGAGGTTTAAAAGACCATCGCCGGTCGCGGATAAGCCAGCAGGCAGGTGTCCCCATTCTCTCATTTCAGGCATCAGGGAGCCGGCGTCCGGCACAGGGTCGGCTCAGCAGCAGGCGGCTGAGGAGCGGGCACCATCACCATACAGGGTGGATGATGGGGCGTCGACAGCACACGGTCACAATGGGAGGCTCGATAACAGAGACCGGGGGGAGGAAGCAGCCAGCGCGGTTCCCGATAGGCGGCCGGCAACGCCACCCGGGTCAACCCTCAGCCTGGCGAAAAAGCGGTCAAAAAAAAAGGTAAACGGCCAGCAAAAACTGACAAAGGGGTAGCCAGCGGGAGTCCCCCGCACAAGAGACTAGCGGTTTGCGCTCCCCCTCAAGTGATAGTGGGCGAATCTCCCCGGTGTACTGGTGCGCAGCTCATGGAGGCAGCGTTGTTGGGCATAAGGCAAGCGCTATCCCCGCTAGTGGCGCACCTTGACACAGGGCCAGGGGCGTCGACGAGCGCAGGGGGTCACATTGGGGTGACGACACCCGCACTGGCAGAGTCACCAGCAGTAGTGACACCAGCGATAAGCGCAGCGCCAGTTCTAGCAACGCTAATCGCATCAGCAGCGGCGATAGCTCCAGCTATTGCGACAGTCGTAGCGCCAGCATTAGGGGCGGCGCTAGCGGTAGTGACACCTATAGTTCCAGCAGCGGCAATGGCCGCGGTTCCCCCGCAAGTGGTTAACAACACACCTCTAGGGGCCGGTGGGCAGGCCGGGCAAGTGGAATCACCATCCTCCACGCTCCCCTTCCTCAGGCGGCACCCGCCTCAGAGGAGCTAGCCAAGGATAAGAGGATGCCCGATGCGGCATATAAGGTCTCCTATACATCCAGACCTAGCTCAGTGGGCTTGCACTTGCTGAAAGAGGTGAAGGACAAGATATGGGCCGGGGAATACGTAGATATATTATCTCTGCTACCAGGCTACAGGGAGGCGTTGGCCGCGTCCTCAAAGACGGGGGAAGCGAAGAAGGTGGATGTGGAAAAGAGGCTTTTCCCACACACCTTTCGCAATTGGTCTAAGGCATTTGTTATCCTGGCTGGAGTATTTGGGGAGAAGGATCCCCAGGCGTGCGCCTCGCTCTTTACGTATAACGACATGATCGAGGAAGCACACCACACTTACGGGGGAACGGGTTGGTGGACATATGACCAGTGCTTTAGGCAATCAATGAAGGCCCAAGAGGAAGTGATACCATGGAACGTCAAGGACGTCAACCTTTATCTGCAGTTTGTGTCTGGGGGCGGGGCAGATTCCTTTCGAGGGAGCGGCACCGGAGGTAGGGGGGCATGGCGGAATAATGTACCAGGGAGTCGCCAATCGCCGCACACCAACTCGGGCGTCTGTTGGCTGTTTAACCAGTCCAACTGCACGTTCGATAACTGCCGTTTCCAACACATCTGCTCCTTTTGCGGCGGCCGCCACGCCCAGGCAAAGTGTTTTAAGAAGGGCGGTCGCAGGGGAAGGGGCGCAGGGCGGAAGTTTGGACGCGAGGGCAGTGACACCAATAATCGTCGCCAATTTGGTACCATGGCTAGTAAGGTATCCCAATAGGGAAGAAGCCCTGCTACTCTTAGCTGGGTTTAAGGAGGGGTTTAGGATCCCTTTTGAATATCAAGCGGGATCTGAGTTTAGTCGGAACTTGAAATCGGTCAGGACACACGGTGACGTAGCTAGGGAGAAGGTCTGGAAGGAAATCGAACTGGAAAGGATGGCTGGCCCCTTCGAGTCCCCTTCCTTGCCTAATCTCAGGATTTCCCCATTGGGAGTGGTCCCCAAAAAAGAGGCCGGGGAGTATAGGTTGATACAACACCCATCCTACCCCGAGGGGTCGTCGGTAAACGACGGCATTGACCGGGAGTTGTGTTCGGTGTCTTACGCGAACTTCGATCAAGCCGCAGCGCTGGTAAAAGGATGGGAGTAGGGGCTCTAATGTCAAAAGCTGACATCAAATCGGCCTTCAGACTCTTGCCAGTCCACCCCGAGTGCTTCCATTTGCTAGGCTGCATGCTCGAAGGTCAGTACTACATAGACTTATGCTTACCAATGGGATGTGCCCTTTCTTGTTTTTATTTCGAGACATTTAGCACCTTCCTAGAATGGGTGGCCCGGAAGAGGGTGCAGGCAGCAGGGGTCATGCACTACTTGGACGACTTCCTTTTTGTTGGCCCCAGGGGTTCGGACTTATGCGCTAGGTGGCTGTTTGAATTTTCAGCCCTGGCGCGCGAGTTCGGCGTTCCTTTGGCCGACAAGAAGACGGTGCGTCCAACAACCACTCTTACCTTTTTGGGCATAGAAATTGACTCTGAGACGATGGAGTACAGGCTCCCTCTGGAGAAGCTGGTCGCCCTAAGCAGGCTTCTCCGCGAATTCATAGCTCTCAAGAAAACATCTTTGAGGCACTTCCAGGCGCTGCTAGGCCACTTAGTATTTGCTGCGCACGTAATGCCGGCTGGAGGGTTTTCGCCAGGCGCCTCTCCGCAGCAACGGTTGGGGTGAGACGACCCAACCACTTCATCCGCATCACCGCCGAAATCCGAAAGGACTTGACGGTGTGGCTGCGTTTTTTAAAGGATTATAACGGCAGAACCTTGTAGCGAGGTCCCCCATCCAACAACACAGAATTGCAGTTGTTTACAGACGCCTCAGGGTCAGTCGGTTTTGGGGCCTACTTCGATGGGGCATGGTGCGCGGAGCGGTGGCCTCCCCACTGGCGGGGGACGCCGCTCATTAAGAACTTGGTGTTCTTGGAACTATTTCCCTTGCTCGTCGCAGTGCGCCTGTGGGGTCACTTATTCGCGAATAAGCAAGTCATTTTTTGGACAGACAACATGGGTGTAGTGGAAGCCGTGAACAATTTCGGCTCACGCTCCCCGCCGGTGCTGTCCCTTCTGCGCAGTTTCGTACTGACATGCTTGCAATTGAACATAGCGTTCAAGGCTCGACATGTCCCGGGGGTGGCGAATAACATTGCTGATGCCTTATCCCGGTTACAAATGGAGCTGTTTCGGAGACTGGCCCCCGAGGCGGACCTAATCGGCAGTCCATGCCCTGCAGACCTTTGGGCGCTGGCGACGACCCAGTAACCTCGTTGGTACGATCATCGCTGGCTCCGGGTACATGGCGGGCCTATTCGGCAGCGTGGCGCGATTATCAAAGTCTGGCAGGGGAATTGGGTCTCGACGTATTGGGAGTCGGGACCTTGCTATCATTTGTCCTAAACTTAAGGGCAAGGGGTTTAGCGGGAGGATCCATAGGGGAAAAAGTGACAGGGGTCTCCTTCTTTTTGCAGCTAGAGGGCAAGGGGGACCCAACAAAGGCGTTTATCGTCAAAAGGGTCCTAGCATGGTTAACAAAGGGGACGGCGACAAATGACAGCAGAAGGCCAGTGACACCAGCGATATTAGAAGGTTTAATGCAGGCCACAGACAGAGTGTGCCTATCGGGGTTCGAGGCGAAACTTTTCCGGCTGACGTTTGCATTGGCTTTCTTCGCAGCACTGCGAGCCGGGGAGCTGGTGTGCGCGTCGCGTAAAGGCGAGGGAGGGATGCAGTTTGAGGACATAGTCTTAGGGGAAGGATGGGTCAAACTACACGTAAAAAGGTCAAAAACAGACCAGCGGGGTAGGGGAGCGTGGATATCCTTGCTAGGGCTACCAGGGACCAAATTTTGCCCAGTGAGCACGCTCAGGGAATACTTGGCATGCAGGCCAGACGGTCAGGGTCCCCTGCTCCTTCACGCGGACGGGGTACCGTTATCTAGATTCCAGTACCTGCGAGTGTTCCGCATGTGCCTAAGACACCAGGGTCTCGACGAGGCACAATACGGGACGCATTTGTTCCGGATTGGGGCGGCAATGGAAGCATCACGCGCGGGGCTGTCAGTAGCTGCGATACAAAAGATAGGGCGATGGAAGTCTAACAGATACCGGTCCTATATCAGGCCCGCATTATCTGGGATTTAGCGTGCTTTGATAAACCCCCGCATCCTCTTTATGCCTTCACAGACGCCGCACCCACTTGGATAATCGGAGACTCGCTTATACACTGGGCAGAGAAGCGGGCTGTCAAAAGCCCATGCGGGGCTAACCTCGGGTTGCGAACGGAGGAGGCAAATGTGGTATGGGGGGGAGGTAGGGGGCTGCGGTGGGCTCAGTTGCTCCCGCTGCTAATGGTGATGGGGAGGGATAGGAGGGCGCCGCAGATCCTGCTCCTCCACGTCGGGGGCAACGATCTGGCCGTTCGACGCTACTTCGAGCTGGTTAATTCAATAAAACACGACCTGGCCCTCATACTCGCCAGTTGGCCAGGAGTACAGATCGTTTGGTTGGACATAGTGTGCAGGAGAGTGTGGAGGGGTGCAAGGGCACCGGGCGCCATCGACCGAGAGCGGGTCAAATTGAACAAGATGGTGGGAAAGTTTGTGACGCAGTGCGGGGGATGGCAGATCACCCATCCCGAGTTCGACCACAAGTCGAGCCGACGGCACACACTTATCCGAGATAGGGGTGGACTTGTTCAATAACGATTTGCAGGAGGAGCTGGAGAGGGTCCTTGCGGGGTTGGCGGCACGGTCTGATTTAAGGAGGTTTAAATAGAGCCGTGAGTGGCGGCAGTTCGGGGGTAAGTGCTTGTCCTTGCCAGATGGGCTCGGGGCGGGCGTCGCCCGGGGGTAGGAGCGATTGGGCGGGGTCAAGCTTACGTGACACCCGGGAACCCACTCGCGACAAAGGCCGGCTCTTTAGGGGTTGGCCGGGTACGGGGGCAGCAGGCCAAGGCCTGGCTGACCCTCTGACCCCACTCTGGCTTGGACTAGCGCTTACTCCAGTATTATGATTGTTAATAAACAAAGCCGCGGCCTTTTATACCTCCAAACTGAGTCTGTCATTACTTGTCTGTTATATGTGGGTACCGGTTCCAAGTGGGAGGGGGTCCCTCGCAGCCTCCCTGGTCATGGCCCTTATAGGACTGGGCTCTCATAGGAACATCTTAACCAAAAAAAAATATCCTCCTCTTACCGTTTTGGAGTCAAATATGGGAGGGTTGTCATTCATGTCTGTCAAGGTGATCACAGCGGTACCAGTCGTTGCCCATCCTTTACCCATGTCATCTCTAGCTCTGATGTAGACTGTGTATTGTGGGGTGGTCTGAAAGAATGAGAGGTGTTAAGTTGTGAATGGAGAAAGATACCAGAGCTCGGCCTCCTGGCAGTATGGAGACAATTCCAGGCAGGCAGGAGCAATAATTATTGTAAGAAACACGAGTGGAGCCAAAATATACATAGAGAATCGTGTTTACAAATAGACACTGACTAGATATATTTGGTATTTTGCAGTATTCAGTATTCACCAAAATGGTTAATTTTGGGACATAAAGAGTAGAAATCTCCAAGATAAACAGGTCACAAACCTCGCGGTCTAATCCAGTTGCGATCACACTGATCATTCCAGTCTGATTATTGATTGTAAACATCTGGTCACTGGGAACTTGGGGATCTTGACTGATGATGGAATAACCAATCACCCCATGGTTGAAGTCCACACTATCGTCGGCATCCGTCGCGCTTACGGTCATCACAGAAGTGCCTTAACAAATAATAAATCAGTGACCATGTCGCCATTAAAAATGTTACATGTCCTTTGTAAGAAATAACACACTAACACACACTAACACACACTAACACACAATAACAAGACACACCTGGCCGAGACCCTTCAGCCACAGAGCCGTGGAAGACCTTCTCTGTGAATTGTGGCTCGTTATCATTCTGATCTATGACTTTAATGGTGATTGGCATGGGATCCTCTGCTGATTGTCCATTCGCTGTCACCGCATGGCAAGAAAGCTAAAACACAGATTGAGTAAAATTTGTGAGCTGGGGCAGTGAAATCACTCTGTGTTCCCATCCAGAACATCGTTTGCCAGTTCATATTGGGTTAAATACTTACACTATACAGAGCAATTTCTTCTCTGTCCAGTTTCTCGGCCACCTTCATCCAACCAGTTTCCCTTTCAATGATGAAGACCCCTACAGGTGGGGTATCAGCCCCCTGCCCAGTGATGCTGTAGAACAATCTGATCTCCTTGTCTTTACTGGACTTGATCTGAGTAATAAAGCAGATATTTCATGTAGTCTCCCCAACCAACAAAAGAACCATATTTAGAAAAAATGTAAGTGCTACTTTTTCCTACCCAAAATGCAATCTTGGATTGAATCTGCCCCTCACCAGAAGATATTGTATCTTTAGGTGAAACTCTACTCCCCAGGAGGTATTACTTACACAGTACACGCGGAGACGTGTGAGGTTCTGAAACTTCTGTACACGATCATTTAATTTATAAATCAAGTCTAATGTTAGACCCTAAAACATACAGTATCACACAAATCAGAACTACCATGTGAAACAAACACTTTCCAGCAGTAATACTACACCCGTCAAACTAGTTCAAGAACAAAGCTTTAAATAGATATTATAGATCTTCATGACAGAAATCAGAATGTGGACCAAATGTTCATCCCCACAAGTACCTTCTGTTCTGTATTTGTGAGGTGCCTCTGGTTTATTTCTGATTATGATAAGAATCAGCTTTAACACATGAATTGATTAATGCTTCACCCCTCCCCCCCCCCCATATAGCGTGCAGTATATATACTCCACTATAGTTTTAGTTGGTGCTCTCTTTATTGGGGGTGCCTCCATCCCAAACTTTTTGTTCTCACAAGAAACTTAACGTACCTGCACCAGGTTTTTGGGAAATGGATCCTTCTGATTCTCAGACACTGAGATTGGGGGGATAACCCAGTCTCTCTTCTGTCTTTTCCGCCCAGACATAGATTTGGGGAGAAGACCTGTATGTTCCTCAGGGGAAGATTCCTGCGGGTGGGAAAACAGGAAGATAATTGTTTAGAACAAGAGAGGAAACTATTATTAGGTAGTAGGTGTTAAAGTCAAATTTACCCCTGCACTCTGTATAACAAAAACTGTCTACACAATTTCCCCATCTCTCTTTAAATCTCCCAACATATGATTTAGATTGTAAGCTCTCCGGGACAGGGATTCATTTTCTTATTGTGTGCTTTTATCTTTGATGCTCTTATTGTATTATAATTACCTGTAACTCTAAGGTCTATTTTTGTAGAGTATTACGTACATTGTTGTGTTCTATAAACAAAAATATACATAAAAATAAATGTGAAGTGTGAGCGATTCCACATAGTTTGGAGAAACTTGCAGTGAGGATATTTAACCGGTTATTACTTTTAAGAACTAAGAAAAGAAACACGTGGTGAGACATATCTGTGACTTAACATCTCTAGGGAGGCTCATTACAAACTTTTACTACATAATGTGTTCCAGACTTATCCGCGAGTACAATAAACACATAAGGATTAGTGCAGCCGGCTCATCTCTGGATCAGGAACCTTTTACTTGGGACATGTCTCCAAATGCCATCCCACCGCAGACACCAGCCATAGGCAACCTGTTCTCCACCATTCCCGGTGTATCTTTCCTGGTAACCTTTTGTAACCGATTCCCGTCCCAGGTGGGTGGCCGTACCTGCTTTTTGTGGTGGTGCTTTTTACTCTGCAGGGCAACAACCGTGAAGAATGTCCAGTCTGCGTCAGCCCGAGTGTGAACAATGAAGCTCCTTTTTGAGCCGTGCAGCTTTATCTGATGCTTTGCCAAAACTATGCCATCCGCTTGGACCTCGAAACCTTGGTCCTCAGACACATAGTGTGTGGTCTTCTGCTCCGAACACCCGTCAAAGCTCACTGCAAAGACAAGAAGAGGAATCATCAGCACAGACTCTCAGTACATCCTGCTGCAGCATTGAAGGTTTCCATGCAGAATGGCGACATTTATCCTCATTACCGAGCTTCCGTATAACTCCATCTTCTCACTGTAGAGGGAGAGGGGGTTGGCCCGGTATTAAAGGGGTTGCACCCCATATGGCCAATCCCTGACCTCACCAGGGAGGCAAGGGGTTAACTGGACTGCGGTCCAGGAATGTGGCTTACACCTTGTCATGTCAGGAAACTGTATGTTCCCCTGTTCCCATGTTTCATTATAACCCTGTATTTTAATGTTTTAAAGTGCATTTCTGTATCTCCAGTTCTGGAGGTCGCAGAGAGTTGAAATTTGGCCAATGTGTGGAGTCACTGTAGGCATTAAAAACTGGCAAATTTCGACCCACTGAGCCCACCAGAATGGAACTTATTAATATGTGTAGATATTAAAGTGTATATTTATGGTATTTTGGATCTGCTCTGAAAATGCAGACTCTGTCTGCTATGCTAATAGGTCATGAAGGGCAGCCGGATGATTGAGCATAAGCACTGTGATCAAAAGTTAACTGCCCTGATTGTTTACACGAGGAACCAAGTACTAATCAACAGACTCTGCCACTCTAATTGTTACCTGAGGGCGGAGAATCATCAAACTGGAGTGGTTTGTAAGTGTTATGTCTACACCTACAAACAATGCAGATCCTACCAGATACTTCATTTGGTAGACGGGTCGTCGCCCCTGATTTAATTATGGGGCTACAGAAATAAGACCCTCAGAGTCCCAGTACACATGGGCTAACTAGCTGGGGGGCATGGGTTAAGCTGTGTCTCCACGTTAGGGATTGGATACAGATAATTGTTCATCAATAGTCTGTATTCAATGTTAAGAATAGGGTTACACAGGTATATAAACTGTGTCAACCCTACAGTTTTTAGTTGTTCTTCTGATTCCACCTGGGATGTCACCGGATTGCTGGAGAATTGCTAGCTGATACTTCTCCATCCCCCAACCCTAAGTAAGTGTTACCTTCTTGCCTGTTAATTGTACTATATTGCTGTGTTCACCTTTCTTAAGGAATAAATATATTTTATTATATCTAAGCCTTAGTCAGTTCAACCCAGATATTTGGTGTTGATTATATCTTGTCATAAGCTACCGTGACACTCACCTTACAGTTTTTACTTTTAGATAGAAGATATAAGGGATGGGTCGTCCTTCGACCAAGAGTGCTCAACTCCAGTCAGCAAGCCCCTCCAACAGGATCAGCTTTTAAGGATATCGCTGCTTCAGCACAGGTGGCTCAGTCAAAGATTGAGCCACCTGTGCTGAAGCAGGGATACCCTTAAAAGCTGACCTGTTTGGTGTCCCTGGAGAACTGGTGTTGGCCACTCCTGGTCTAAAGACACCTCTTACTTTGCCAAAAGGGATCAGCAAGATAGGGACAGTTTAGCTATAGCATTCTTCACCGGATAGAATGACCAACACCTTGGCCCGTCACAATGCCACTGACACAGCAGAGCTTTGTATAGTCATCTCTACTCCAGATCCCAACGTGACCGGTGTAAGAAGTCTACACCGCTGCTAAATATGGAATGGGAGTCCATGCTGTATGTGAAACTTCTCCTGCATTGCTTGACTGCCCATAAAACAAACACATCCCTGACCCTATAATCGTTTTGGTATTCCACATGGGAGGGGTGCATCCACATGGGCATCCACATGGGAGGGGTGCATCCACATGGGCATCCACATGGGAGGGGTGCATCCACATGGGCATCCACATGGGAGGGGTGCATCCACATGGGCATCCACATGGGAGGCGTGCATCCACATGGGCATCCACATGGGAGGCGGGCATCCACATGGGCATCCACATGGAAGGCGGGCATCCACATGGGAGGCGTGCATCCACATGGGAGGCGTGCATCCACATGGGCATCCACATGGGAGGCGGGCATCCACATGGGAGGGGTGCATCCACATGGGCATCCACATGGGCATCCACAAGGGAGGCGGGCAACCACATGGAAGGCGTGCATCCACATGGGCATCCACATGGGCATCCACATGGGAGGCGTGCATCCACATGAGCATCCACAAGGGAGGCGGGCATCCACATGGGCATCCACATGGGAGGCGGGCATCCACATGGGCATCCACAAGGGAGGCGTGCTTCCACATGGGAGGCGGGCATCCACATAGGCATCCACAAGGGAGGCGTGCTTCCACATGGGAGGCATGCATCCACATGGGAGGCGTGCGTCCACATGGGAGGGGTGCATCCACATGGGAGGGGTGCATCCACATGGGAGGGGTGCATCCACATGGGAGGGGTGCATCCACATGGGAAGGGTTCATCCACATGGGAGGGGTGCATCCACATGCCTAATTTCATAGAGGTGCAGTGTCCACCTCCATTCAGCACAGTTCGGAGATTCCAAGACGGAAATACCGTAGCCTGCCTCCCAAGCCGCGATAGAAGCAACACACATAATAGGAGATGGAAAACAGAATGGGAATGTGCACGTCACACATACAAAAGTAAAACATTAAGAAAAAGGAGTCCCTGTCCCCAAGAGCTTGCAATCAAAGTTACAAAAGGTCCAGTCATACACAGCTTTAAAGAAGAAAAGCTTGCAGAGATATTTGGAGTCAATAATATGGAGTCAGGAATATTGGGCGAGATGAATTATTACCTCGAAGGTTTTACAATCTAAGTGAATCATATCAAGTGATTGACGCAGCAAATAAATTAGATGCCCAAACGTAGGGCTGTCAGGCGGCTTCTGCAAAAATGCTGGACACAATGGTGAAAGGTGCTCGAGACACACACACACCCCCCTGTCCACTCCATGCAGTTTCCTCCTTTCCTTGGCCCCACTCCCAGGCTCCTGACTGGCTTGCATTACCCAGGCCCCAGCTGCCCAGCCCTCGAGCAACAGCCCTGCACAGGGAAAAGCTGCACCCCCCTCCCCAACCGGTCAGGTCACTGTGTCCAGAGAGGTAATACAGACACATACATGTCCAGTATTAGTTTTAAATTTTTTACAGGACAGTGTGTTAAAATACAGGACGGTCCGGTTCTATACTGGACACCTGGCAACCTTGCGCCACACACTCTGGAGATACAGGCCACCTGGTGCAGTACCAATTTCTCCCAGCAGCTGTCACTGTGACAAAAGTGATCCCCATCAGTATCCCAGAGTGCGCATGTTTATAAAATGCAAAATACAAGGTCATTAAAGGAGGTGTGGCGAGGGTAATTAAAGGGACGCCAATTACAGGAACTGTGTTTAATCCCAGAGATTAATTTGCAGGGGACCTCTGCGTAATTAGCATTGCTACTTTATAGGGGGAATGGCTCCGCCAAGTTGATAATGGACATTGTCAAAGTTTGCAGAGTCTGTGCTGTATTCCGTGTTATACAGAGTTACCACCTCCTACTGCGGGGCACCCGGAGAAATGTAAAAACCAAAACATTCCCTTACTTGGCGGCGTGGTGCGGCGGGTCTCCCGGCGTCTCCCGGCGTCCCGCTGCAATTCCCCCTCCAACCGCAGTGAACATGGCTGCGCAGCGTCAGATGACGCCATGTTAACGGCATGCTACGTGACATCATGACGCTACGTCCCGTTGCCATGGCAATGTGACACTGCGTAGCGTCCCGTTACCATGGCGTCATTTGACGCTACGCAGCCATGTTCACTGCAGAAGTTGCAGGAGCTGCCGCCGCCGCCCGGAGAATGGCAGGCTAAACCCGTAGCCCGGAAGTAAGGGCCAAAACCCGGAGTCAAATCCGGAGAATGGCAGGCTAAACCCGTAGCCCGGAGGTAAGTGCCAAAACCCGGAGTCTCCGGGGTCAAACCCGGAGAGGTGGCAGGCTAAACCTGTAGCCTGGAGGTAAGGGCCAAAACCCGGAATCTCTGGGGTCAAACCCGGAGTCTCCGGGGTCAAACCCGGAGAGGTGGCAACCCTGGTGTTATCAGCAAGCGTGCAGAGGAAATTTGGGACGGGCCCGTCCTGCTGACACACGGCAGGCTTAGACTCGTATTAAAACAGCACAGAATTCCAGACCGGTCAGCTTTTTGTGCCATTTTAAGGCAACGCGATCAAAAGGTTAATCCCGGGTTCTCAACTCCAGACCTCACGACCTCCCCCAGCAGGTCAGGTTTTCAGGATATCCCAGCTTCAGCACAGGTGGCTCAATCAATGCCTACTTCAGCACAGGGGGAGTGAGGGCCTTGAGGACTGGGGTTGCCCACCCCTGATCCATACCAAGGAGATTTAAATGTAATTGTATCCTCACCAAAACTAGACACAAACCCTAACACAAGCCGAGGATTCCCGGGAGTAACGGGAAACCCTTCACACACAGCTTGTTTGGGGTTTTGTTAGGTCCAACAGCATTAAAGCGACTGAAATGCATTAGCAGCAGATTCAGGAGGGAAAGCGGATACAGACAGACAAAGCTTCTCCCTAAAATAAATCCTGTGCACACAAACAAGCCCTTATACACAGAGCCACAGTGTGTGTGAGCGGTGTGTCACATTGTAACATCTAGCAGGTGTATTGTGTGGACACGGGCAGAAGGATGAAGGCTTCCTTTACCATGGCATTTGGATATGCCCAAAATGCTTTATTATTCTAGTACTCAAATTGTTTTCTGTGGGCTGGAGCTGCCCCATCGCTGTCTTTAATCCTCCGTCCCGTTATATACCGTATCAAATCTATCACATGTATACACCCGACACAAAGATACACACAGTGCAGCTGGGAGATACGTGCGCCTTCATGCATATTTCAGGAATAAAATTAGAGGAAGAGTCTGGACCACAATAAATAGTATTTAGACCAAAATGTTACAGAGCCGTCAGATATTAGGAGTTGTATATATGTATATTATCATCATTTAGTTGTAAAGCGCCAACATATTCCACAGCGCGGTACAATGGGGGTACAGAATTCTGTATATTACGTAAGACAGAATGACATACAAGTGAGGACAGACGTGCACAGATACAGGAGGTAATGAAGGCGCTGCTCCGGAGAGCTTACACTCTAAGTAAGGCCTCGTCCAGGGTGACGCTGAGCGGGCGTGCACGATGAAACACATTGAGGTAATGTGTGGCCAGCGTGAGCG
Organism: Ascaphus truei; assembly: GCF_040206685.1. Lineage (NCBI taxonomy): Eukaryota > Metazoa > Chordata > Amphibia > Anura > Ascaphidae > Ascaphus > Ascaphus truei. Next base: position 10,517,422 of record NC_134501.1, read on the forward strand.
AGCGCTCGCTCGGCGTTTAGCTACTTGCAGAGGCAAGCAAATTTGAATATGCCGCTCGCTGGTGCGTCACGTGAGCGGTTCGCCTAATGAGGACGAACCAGCTCCGTGACATCATGGCCGCGCCCACCGACGCGCGTACCTAGCTGGCAACAAATCGCCCGGCCGAGCAGGAAGCGTGACGTCACCACGCACGAGCGCCAGCACGCTTGCTCCCTGCCTGGCCGCAGCCTAAAGGGGATACGGGGCAATGTATATCTTTATTTATTTTAGCTCCGCCATGCACATAGCTTCTCACAGCACTAATACACCCGGCAAATAATAGGTCACTTAGGGCCTTATGCAGAGAGCAGCGCTATTTACAATCTCACCATTTTCCGGAGAAAATCGCGCACAAAACAGCTGAAAATGGCGAGGTAGGAAAAAAGCGCCATTTTTTTTTCTATTTGCAAATCTCGCCGCGCGGCTGGCGAGAACCTAAATCTCTCCAGTGTTGAAAACGGCCGTATTCAGAGAGGCGCAATCGCCATCTAGCGGCTGTTCGATTTTCAACATTTTGCTTCTCCAACAAAAGTTGGCAAGAAGCTGGAGCTCGGCGGCCGGTGGGGGAGAAAAAAAAAACGCGTTTTTTTTACAACAAGTTTCAACAGCGCGCATATCACCGGTTGAAACTCTCCATATGCAGACAGGATTTTAAATGCAGTTTTATGACCTTTCTGCATATGGAGATTAAATCACGCCAAAAAAGGTACTATTTATTACTATCTCCAATTAATTCCACCGCTGCTCTCTGCATGAGGCCCTTAGTGGGAATAAGCACCTCATACAAAAATGTAACATTAGGATCGGGTTTCCTGACCCAGAGAGCTTACAATCTCAGTGTGAAGAATTAGAACAAGGCAGTAACAATGTATCGCTGGTCCTTCTGGGAAGGAATATGTTAATGAGCTGTCAGCAGGACACTAAAGCTTCAATTTGTTCTGGACTCAAAGGTTAATTTACAAGAGGTGAGCGCACAAGGTAGCCGCCCGTCACTGGAATGAAAGGGACAATAGGGGCATTGTGAGAAGGAACAGCCCAAGTACCGTACCCCTCAAACACAGGCGCAGCGTCTCATATCTGGTCATTCACCCAATTCTGCTTTTTATCCCAAAAATCCCTTTTAGTTCTTTAGTGTGAAGACGTTTGCAAAAGTAAACAAACAAGCGACACACGCAGTATTACACCAGGATGTGAACACATTGCGTGGGACGCCATATTGCTGGGGCCAGTGCTTCGTTACTGTGCAACATATTGTAGGCTACTCCAAGGAGTAAATCACATTGTCTCATGCTGGCCCGGTTATTTCTCAGGATTTCTCTGCTTTACAAAAGGTCACGATCAGAACATCAGCCGCAGAACTGAGGTCCAAACAAGGCTCGGAAATAAAACCAAGGTCACAGGACGTCCCTTAGTCAGAGTAACCCTGGGAATGATGGGCAGATGAGCAGTGACCTCGCCCTGCAAGGACATTTCTAAGGACGGTTAACATTAAGCAGACGGTTGGGGGGTTGGGGGGGGGGGGGGCAGATTTGCACCGGGATTTCCAAAAGGGACATTTTTAAACACTTCCCAGGAAATGTGGCTGTAATTTTGCACTTCCACTTTCCCTAAACTAGTGAAGAAATGAAAGTAAAAGGCAAGTAACTAACTGGCCTCGCAGTGATGAGACCCAAAAGGCTGAAATAGCTGTCTGTGAGCAGTGTTACTGGCTCTGCACTTCTTTAACCCAGGCCGTGCTGAAAAAGCGGTATAACGTGGAAGGCATAAGTTTAGAGGGGTCCCATGTTATAATGGATAAGACGCAAAAGGTGTCACTCCGTGCTCATTTGCATGTCATCTCCAACAATCCCTAGCTGCAGTGGAAGCACTGTATACTAAGACACGGGAGCGCAAACTTTTTGAGCTGCGCCCCCCTGCCTGATCCCGCAGCTACTTGCGCCCCCTTACTGTTTGACCGGCGTCGGTGTGACAGCACACGACCCCGTTGCCATGACAGCGAGACGTCAAATGACGCTGTGGGGTCATGTGACGTCACATGGCAAATGATGCCGTGTTGCCATGGCGACGCGGCACAATACTCCTGCTGAATCGCGGTAAATAGGTTACAGAAGCCTCACGCGAACCCCCGGCATGTAATTTAAATTACACGCGACCCCGGCCGCCAGTAAAATGAACTATTCATTTTCTGCAGTTTATTGCAAAAAACCTACAAATATAGCCTTTGGGGTCAACAGAAGAATGCCAATAACATAGCTGCGGTCTAATGCTGAGCCCGGCGGCCATACTTGTAGCTTGTTGCCTTGGCTGATCCGGCGGCCATATTGTTCGCACCGGAACTAGTATTCTTGCTCAAGAGATTTAAGGGTCATTTTGCGGCGATTGAAGGGTCCCCGGAAACGGGATCAGCGCAATTGAATTTCGGGGTACCCCCCCAAGATCCCTCTCGTCCCACCCCTAAAATGAGCAGCACTGATGGCTGCTTTAAGGGGTCACATCGGGGTGAATGATGCCATTTTATTTCTTGTTACCAAAAATCTGACAAGTATTTTAAAATCTTTTTTTTAAAGCCAGTTTCTTGGCATGGTGAGCAGGGGTACATGCAGGGGTACATGCAGGGGTACATGCAGGGGTTCGATTCCCTCTGGCTGTCCCCCTGCCCCATCTCTTATCTTTATTGGCACTGATAAGACCTGAGTGGGATAAAATGAAAGTGAACGCGTGGCTGATAAACACTCCACGATTCAAGGCCCCAAGGAAAAGGAATTTGTGCCCAATTTATAAGCGGTGTAATGCTGCAGGCATAAACGTAATTATTTATTTATAAAATGTGTTACCAGGAAGTAATACAGTGAGAGTAACCGCTCGTTTCCAAGTATGTGCTGGGCACAGAGTTATAATAACAATACATGCTTACAAATACATGCTTACATTAAGTGAGCAGGGTTATACATTATATACAAGACATTGCATGCACAGTTAAAGCTAATATATGCTATAGGTGCAGGGCCAGCCCGTCCTTTAGGCGAACCTAGGCGGTCGCCTAGGGTGCAAAGGTCCTTGGGGCGCATTAATAATAATAATTTTTTCCTCTTATTTTGTATTTATCTTTTTTTTTTTAAATTATTTTTATTTCTTTTTTGTCCGGTATTTTGGCGCCCAATTATTTTTATTGTGTCTCGCGCTGGGGCGCGGTCGCATCCCCTGCAGCCCCGATAGCTACGCCACTGTTTATTTTATTTATCTTATTATTTTTTTATACAACTGGGGCGCAAATGTTGTTTTGCCTCGGGCGCATGAAACCCTTGCGCCGGCCCTGTATAGGCGAATGTAACAGTTACAGATAGGGTTGCCAGGTGTCCGGTTTTCATGCCGGACGGCAAGTCAGCAAGCCAAGCGGCGGATGCGGTGGCCAGGCGAGCGCGTGGGCGGTGGCGAGCGTGTGGGCAGATGCGGCAAGCACGGGCTGGTCTGCTGACCAGAGGACGGTGGATGGACACAGTCATCCTGCACTCCTGCTGCCTGTCGAGTGAAGGAGAGAACAGCGGGGGCGGAGCTAGAGTCAGAGACGTCTGCTGGAAATAAGGTAAGGACAAAAAAGTTTGCTGGGGTGGGGGGGGGGGACTGGGGGCCAGCCTGCGGAGATAAAAATGATGGGTGTGGGGGATAAGATGGGGCATGGGAGCAAGCCTGGGGAGATTAAAATGATGGGGGGGGGGGATAAAATGGGGCATGGGGGCCAGCCTGGGAAGATTAAAATAATGGGGGGTGGGATAAAATGAGGCATGGGGGCCAGCCTGCCAGCCTGGGGAGATTAAAATGATGTGTGTGTGTGTGTGTGTGTTTGTGTGTTTGGGGGAGGGGGGGTTAAGAAAGATGGGGCAGGGAGGCCAGCCTGGGGAGATGATAATGATTTGGGGATAAAATGATGATAATGATGAGGGGATAAGATGATGATGATGAGGGGCCAGGGTGAGATGATGATGAGGGGGGGGAAAAAGATGATAATGATATGGGGGGGGAGGGATGGGGGTCAGCCTGGGGAGATGTGCTGTTGATGGAGGGGCCAGGGTGAGATGATGATGGGGGGTATAGTTTATATATGTATTGGGGATGTGGGGGTATTTTTAAATGTATTGGGGAGGTGGGGGTATTTTTTATATGTATTCGGGGGGCGCGGGGGTATTTTTTATATGTATTTGGGGGGCGTGGGGGTATTTATTATATGTATTTGGGGGGCGTGGGGGTCCAGTATTGTGTCCAGTATTTTTGGACAAGCCACCTGGCAACCCTAGTTATAGACAAGATTAAAATGTGAGACAGATTTAGTTTTGTTTCGTTCATAGGGGTCCCATGTTAAAATGGATAAGAATAAAGTGACACACTGAATGCTCATTTGCATGTCATTACCCAGAACCCCTGGCTGCAGTGGAGGCAGTGTATGCAAAGAGATAACGGGGAAAGTCAGGGTGGCAGACCCGGCTGAGACGTGTGAACGTGCACATGTGGGATGATTATTTGCTTCATTTAAAAAGAAGCAGAAGCCCGTGCGGTGTTTGCTGTAACCGCGGATTCCTTCGTATCAGGACGATTAGAAGATTGAGGGGATTTCTGCCCCCGGCCCAGAATTGCACCTTTAAGTTGGAGGATCTGGCCCCATTTTCCCCTGATTTATAGTATATTTGGGTGGGAATCAGAGACGCCACATTAAGCTAATTTCTCATACGTTTAACTTTTTCTACATTTGTTCCTGTACATTTCCCGCAGGGAACTCTGTGATGTTACATCTTATTTCTTATATAGGCCCCATCTTGCAGCCACAAGTCAGCTGCAGAAATAAGGGCTGCACCATTTACCACTCACTCAAAGGGCGGGTGACTCCACTCTGCACAGCGAGTACCACACAAGTCACGGGCAAGTCACGGGCGTTGCAAGATAAACACAGCAGGACGTTTGGGTGGATTTATAAGGCAGCTGGAATGTACTAAACTCACCAGACTGGGTAAAACCCTATTGCCACCGTATCGGTGATCTCACCGGGTTCAGAAGCTACAGGAAACCGCGCAGTTTCTATGTTAGGTCACGTGACCAGAAAGTATATGGCCAGCGTTATCACGTATCATCTTTTAGTCATAAAGAGGAGAATAAGGGAGATACAGTCTGGAGCACGGGTTTCCAACCTTTTTTTGGTTAAGGAACCCTTTGTGAAATTCTGAGGAACCCCAACCCTCTCTAATAGCGCGTCTGAGTTCAGATGCATTGTAAGGAACCCCAACCCTCTCTAATAGCGCGTCTAAGATCAGATGCATTGTAAGGTACCCCAACCCTCTCTAATAGCGCATCTGAGATCAGATGCATTGTAAGGAACCCCGACCCTCTCTAATAGCGCGTCCGAGATCAGATGCATTGTAAGGAACTCCAACCCTCTCTAAAAGCGCGTCTGAGATCCGATGCATTGTAAATTCTTCTGTATTTGGAACAATTTTCAAAATAATTGAATAATCCTAGAAACCCTGTTTTGAAAACACTGGTCTTGAGACACTCACTCACTTTAATGGAGTCTCACCCAGGTTTCCCAAATCCCCACAATTCACTCATTTGGGTTTTGTTAACCTTGATATCTCTGGGAAGAGCAGACACACCAACAGCATGGAAATATAACAGCACAGACAGAAATAATATAAAATGTAATAAAATGGACAATAGACTGAAACTAAATAAAAACCCACATTCCCCAACGCTGAGAACCCGAGAGACAAAACGAGAATGAAACTGGTTAATCAGCAAGTTGGAGAGAACAATGGTAGATAATAAAGATAAAGAAGTCAATGTTTAACTCAAGTTCAAGGAAAGACTAGAACATCGAAGGCAGGACCTGTGGGAGGGGAGCTCGGCTGCAGAATTACCCACACGTATTTCATTTGGCATATAAATAGTGGTGCCAAGTCCAAACCCCACAATCTCCTCCTCCACGCAGACCCGGCCACAAATACAGAGGCTCTCAGGGCACTCACTGTGACAAACACCCTAGTTACCATCTAAAATGCTAAACTCTGGGACATCTCTCCACTAACACAAACTGAAGGACATGGACCATCAAACATGGCACTCCCCATAATACTCCGTCACTGCCCCTCACCCTCTAATACTCCTTGTCACAATAACTATCCCAATTATGTTGCATATACATACATCAAAAAATTCCATGTGACAGTATCAGATGAAATGTGCTATAATGTTACATATACACGTTGTTATTGTAGTAGATCGGAACAGTGTGTACTGTATATTAGTAACATAGTAGCCTGTAGAATAGCTCATTGTTAGATGAAAGAATTAAAGAGAAATCCCTCGTTTAGTCCTTGAGGGGAAAGTGTCCCCAAATTATAGATCCACCTTGCCTCACGGCGTAAAAGAAGTTGATCCCAGTCTCCACCCCTTGTGCCCAGGGTAGGGTGATCAATACCAAGAAATTTCAGAACACACCATTGGGGTGCTCATGTATATGACGTGCAACAGGTTTAGCAAGATTATTTCTGATATCTCCCAGATGTTCCAAGATACGCTTTTTAAATTGCCTTTTTGTTTTGCCAATATATTTCTTTGCACAGGAGCACTCAATTTGGTAGATCACACCAATGGTGTTACAATTGATACATTTTCTGATTGTAAATGTTTTAGAATCATCCCAATTTTTACATTTCTTGGTAGTTTTGATCTGGCTGCATGCTCGACATTGCGATCATCTGTATGTACCAGTTGGTCTTGTTGGAAGCCACGTGGGACTGACATGTTGTTCAAAATGACTGTGTGTAAGTGTGTCCCTCAAGTTCTCCGGGCTTCTACCGGTGATACTGGGATATGGTTTAAGTACTTTTTGGAGATCCGGATCTGCAGTCAGTATATGCCAGTGTTTTCTGAAAATGGTGTTAATATTCTGCCTTTGGTTATTATAGGTGCCTATAACCCGTATCTGTTTACTTTGGTCTGTCTGAACTTTAGCCTGTAGGAGCAGATGTCTAGGTGTAGATTTAGCTCGTTTATAGGCTCGTTTCACTATTTTATTAGAGTAGCACCTTTGTAGAAACCGATCGGTCTTTCATCTTTTTGGCTTCAAGTTCCAAAAACTCCATTGATGAACAGTTTCTGCGTAGTCGCAGAAACTGTCCCACTGGTATCCCCCGAATTAGGTTTTTGGGATGATGGCTGCTAGCCAGGAGAAGACTATTAGTTGCCGTCTCTTGCTGATGGACCGTGGTCTGTAGCTCATTCTCCAGACCTCTTTGGATCTGTACATCCAAAAAGCTGATTACATTTGGATCGTATTCGACCGTGAGTCTAAGGTTAATCTGATTATTGTTTAGTGTCTCGATTAACTCATGAAGGGTTTTTCCATCTCCGTGCCATAGTAGTAGCACATCATCGATATACAGGCAGTCCTCGGTTATCCGACACAATGCGTTACTCAAAATGGCGTTGTAAAGCGAAACGTTGTAAAGCGAAACACGTTTTCCCATAGGAACACTGTTTAAATGAAAAAAATGCCTTCAGGAAGGGAACCTATCACTAAAATACACCAAATATTTTATGCAGGCAATAAGATATGCAGCACACACATAAATTATATAGTGTATATACTGTATTATATATATAATATAACATAATAAATAATATATTATATAGTATAATATAATATTATATATTATAATATTATATATATACGCTCTTACGACGCTTTGCAATGTTGTTTATGTGAATGTGTGTATATATATATATATACACACATACACAACGTTGCAAAGCGTCGTAAGAGCGTTGGATAAGCAATTTTGGCGTTGTAAAAATGAACATAGGTATGCATTGCATAGCGTTGGATAAGCCATTCGTTGTAAATCAAAGCGTTGTAAAACGAGGACTGCCTGTATCTTAGCCACATGATGATAATCTCAGTGTACTTTTCACATGATTTAGAAAAGACCGTGTCCGCTTCCCACCAGCCCAGGTACAGATTTGCATAGGATGGGGCACATGTAGTCCCCATCGCTGTACCCTGGGTCTGGTGGTAAAGTTTTCTGTCAAAAATACAGAAATTTCTGGTTGGAATATATACAGCAGGGGTGGCAACTCCAGTCCTCAAGGGACACCAACAGGTCAGGTTTTGAGGATATCCCTGCTTCAGCACAGGTGGCTCAATCAGTGGCTCAGACTTTGACTGAGCCACCTGTGCTGAAGCAGAGACTGAGCCACCTGTGCTGAAGCTGGGATATCCTGAAAACCTGACCAGTTGGTGGCCCTTGAGGACTGGAGTTGACCACACCTGATATTCAGTGTCACGACTACTAAATGCAGGCGCACTGCATGGCTGTGCATTAAATATACAACACACTGCAACCTCTTACTACGGGTCCTATATTAACAGTTTCTCACTAGTGCAATGCAGTGTTCATAAGGACCCTACTATGGACAAGCTAACCTTTTACTTTCTGTAACTATCCGTGAAACCGGGTTTCCAAAGTTCGAGGTCAAGCGAACGTCCCAATGTTGGAAGAAAAGTTCTGAAAATCTAGAACCGAACTGTTCCGGGTATTCCTAAACCCAAACCCAAACCCAGCCGTTTTTGGTTTCTGAAAATTGGATTTTAAAATGTAAGTGCAGGTTGTGTTAAACATGACAAGGAACAAGACGATGGCTGTTCTATGCTAAGAATATTCCAGGGTGTGGATCGTGTGATTCCCAGTGCACATGGAACGGAAGCGTGTAAGGAGTCCGTGTAATATTGGTTTGATATTCTGCTATTTCCTATAAAAATGAGTCAGATACGCTCAGACGCTTCCCTGTGTTGTGTTTTACAGTCAAAATCTTCCAGTGCGTCTCTGCAAGAAACGCAAAGCACATCACATGGCGATAAAAGGCGAGAAACACCAAGACGCGGACAGGGCCGCCAACAGAAATCTTGGGGCCCAGGACAAATGCACAGAGCAGGCCCCCCCCCCCCATAGCACACCTACCATGACATTTTTTTAGGGCGCAACTTTTACCTAAATGGCAGTGTTGTGAACCCTATTTCACACCTCGCAAGCCCCTTTTATTAACCTTCCTTTTCCCATGTATTTCTCTCCCTCCGTCTCACCTCTCACTCTCCCCTCCTCCATTACCCCACTCTCCCTCAATCCCTGCCCCCCGCCTCACATGTATTTCTCTCCCCATCTCCCTCTTTTCCTCACTCCCTCTCTCTCCTCTCCCCTTCCGTCAATTACACCACTCTCACCCAATTCCCTCCCCCCTCACATAATTCCCACCACAAAATATATACCAAAAAATAAAAAAAACACCCCCAATGCAAAAAACCCACCGCCCCCAAATACATACAAACAAAATCTGCAACCCCCAAATATATACAAAAAAACCCCACCTCACCAATACATATAAAAAAAGCCCCAATGCATATATAAAAAACCCCAATGCACATAAAACCCCTCCAATGCATATAAAAAAGCCCCAAGACATATAAAGAAGCCCCCACTCCCCCCCCAATACATATAAAAAGACCCCCACTCCTGCTTGGGTGTCTGAGGAACTTCCTGTCTTGGGAGGGCGCCGGGCGCAGGCCTCGGTCACATAGGCCTTCCCGGAACTGGAGCCGGTGGTAGGACTCAGACGGCGGGCCGCGGAGGATGGTGGATGCCGGTAGGGGGACGAGGGGTAGGAGAGGAGGGGAAAGGATCCTAGTAGGGACTGAGGGGTGGGGAAGGATACCGGGCAGTAGGGCCTGGCTGGGGGACCCGAGGGGATGCCGGTATGGGCCTAGAGACGGGGGGGTGGGAGGGGGGGCGGGCTGAGGATCATGGCTGGGGACTCGGGGAGAGCGTGGGTGAAGGCCCGGCCGCCCGGGCCCCTACTAAAAGTTAAATAAGTTTGTAAATAAAATAAAAAGAAGTACTGTGTATTTGTAGAGTGCTTCATGAATCATCACAATATAACCTCTGATACTGTGCAATAAAAAGCACTCAACCATGTAACAGCTTCTCGAACATTACACAGGTTAGGACACATCTAATAAAATCGGATCTCGACATGTACGTACCTTTATTTATATTGCGCCATCCAGTTACACAGCGGGTCACAGCCGTAACACACGGACATAATAATATAACACATAATGGGAATAAGCGCTTCAGACATAAAAGTAACAATAGGAAAAGGAGTCCCTGCCCTGAAGAGCTTACAATGTAAGTGAAATAACTGTGATAACAAGTCTGGCTTTTGCTTTAGGCTGCGTCCCCGCTAGCGCTGAGGTCGCTGAGCGAGCGGTGCTTGGCGAGGTGACTTGCATATATATATGTATGCAAGTTCCCGCTCACGCGATGCTCACCGGCGCTCTGCGCTTACATAAACAAATTTTTCATACTTACAAGCGCGCTCAGCTTCCCCTGCATTGTCCCCCCCCCCCAGTTCCCCCCCGCGAGCGCATGCAAAAATTAAAAGACACCCACGCTCATGCTTGGAGTGCTCTCCAAGGATGAGCGCGCTCAGCTCCAGCGGGGACAACGCCTTAGTCACAAAGCAAAGAAAACAAAGACACAGAGAAAAAAACCAAGGTGCAGAGTGAGCACGTATCCGAACAAGTGCATCTATCCAGCAAATTTATCAGGGGAAAGACAGTAACGAGGGAGTAGCGTGTATGATGCCTTTTATTGGACCAACAAGTAGTTGATATGTTACAAGCTTTCCCACCTCCCGGGGTCCGTCATCGGATATGGCAGAGCCGTTCGGATTTAGAAAATAAACGATAATAAAGTGACCCAACTTTCACAGGACCCCCTGAATAAATAACTATGGGACCCCAGAGAGCGGCTACTTATCATAGTAACCATATAGTGGATGCCCCGGACAGTTGTCACTGTGATCGTATTTAAACGATCCTGATTGGTTAGTATGGGCTAGGAGTATTAGGGAGACATCTTTAAAGGGTCAAAATAATCTGACGGCAGTTTCATGTTCTATAGGTTCAATGCACCCTTATAGAAAACAAACACGTGTAAGTATACTGAAATACTATTTGAAACTTGTAATGTCTCTCTGTAATATCTCTTGTGATAAGACTGTTTGCTGTTCTACGTGCAGGGAGGTTATTCTCATGTTTCCTTTGGCCAATGACTGCAGCATACATTTGTTTGAAGGAGATCATTGGGAAAGAACCAGAATTACCATGAAACATTCAAATTCAGCGGACCCAGAAGAAAAACAAAAACAGGCTCATTTTTACACAAGTAGCAAATACATTCAATTTTTATAGAGGAGAGAGGATTAAATATTTCTAAGGAGTTGATCGCAAGTAACTGATTTATAAAACTCTCTTTTTTGACAGTTATGTGGGATTGTCCCTTTACTCTGTTGTTGTCAGAGAGGCCCACAGGACACTCCAGCAGTGAAACGGTTAACACAAAGCAGAAGTGAAATGCTTGCCCAAGAGCTCACACATTAGCCTGTATCTTACCTTTGCCCAGCACGGTGCCCGCCTCCATGGTCCCGGGCACGGAGAAGATGTATCTGTCCTCAGTGAAGCCGGGGCGGCATTGTACCCACTCTGCCAACCCTCCTGTGACCTGCCATAGAGGAACAGAGACGTGAGGGGACCCCACAGAGAGTATGTGTCACCCCCAACATCTCTAATCTAACACTGGCCCCATGTACACAGAGCACCAGCTCCCACATTACACCACTGACACTGACACACATTACACCAGTGATTCCCAACCAGGGTTCCGTGGAAGCAGTCTCAGGGGTTCCTCCTATGGACCACAGACCCCCCCCCCCCCCCCCTGGGGGTAGGGTTTTTTTGGTATGTATTTTGTAGGGTGGATTGAGAGAGATTGGGGTAATTGACGGAAGGTAGGGGCAAGTAAGAGAAGAGAGGGGGGCATGAGGGAGTGAGCGTGGAAAAGAGGGAGTAAGAGTGGGACTCAAGGGATAAATACATGCGAGGCGGGAGGGGGGGGGAGAGTTAGTGAGACGGAGGGGAGAGAAACGCATGGGTAACGGGTGGGAAATAGAGGTGGCTCGTGAGGTGTGAAATTTTGTGACTGACCCCTGTCGAACCTAATATGTGTCAGCCAGATAGGGGGTCCCAGAGATTTTTCTAAATACTTCAAGGGTTCCTCCAAACAAAAAAGGTTGGAAATCACTGTCTTACAGTGAGTGTCACAGCTGTCCCCAGAGCACAAGGTGCAGCAGTGACAAGCAGCCCTAACTGTGTCTGTGTGTGCCCCAGACATGCCACATTCACCCCACTGTCACATGTCATATAGTGGGGAGCTGCAGAGAGGGATAGAGAGGAGGGTCAGGGCAGGGGTGATTAGGCAGTGGTTGGGGGTGGGGGATTAGGGCATCTGTTGCACGGAGGGACAGGGGCAGTTGTTTGGAAGGGGCAGTACTGACCTGTAAGAGCAGACACAGGAGCCCCACACTCGGGGCACTGATCTTCTTGCTCCCCATGGGGAACTCAGGGAAGTGCGAGGGGTCACTCAGGTGTCCTGCTCCGGGTCTGCCTGTCCCTCTCTCTGTGCCTGTCCCGGCTCGGCTTGTCCTCTCTCTGTCCCGGGTGTGATGGATAAAAGTGAGGTACCTCCTGCAACTACCAAGAGTGGGCGGGGCTGCAGATCACTGCCAGGTAACTCTCACTGGGGGAGTGAGGCAGTCTCACTCACAGGGGGGCAGTCTCTCTCACTCACAGGGGGTGCAGTCTCTCTCACTGGAGGAGTGGGGCAGTCTCACTTACAGGGGGGCAGTCTCACTTACAGGGGGGCAGTCTCTCACTGGAGGAGTGGGCAGTCTCTCTCACTCACAGGGGGGCAGCCTTTCTCACTCACGGGGGGGGGGGGGGGGAGTCAGCCTGTCTCACTGACAGGGGGGCAGCCTGGCTGATTTTGGTGGGCTATCTCACTCATTAAATGACAGTGTCATTTACTAGAGGGCAGTCTCACCCATTGGGGTACATTGTCACTCATTTTAAGGTAGTCTCACTTGGAGGGAAGTATCACTCATTTATTGACAGTTGTACTCATTAGGGGTTAGTCTCATTTACTGGGGGTGGGGACACTCACTTATTTGGGGGCAGTCTCACTTATTGGAGTGTGACTTCCAAACTCCACTGATCCCAATTAGACAGTTCTACTTTCAGTGAGTGAGACTCAGATTGGCTTCTATGGTGAGGGAGGGAATGGAGTACTCAGCCAGTTGACCTTTTACCAGATATGTGAGGGGGCTGTGTTTTTCAGGTGAGAGCTGCTGAGTACAGTGATATGTTACTGCCCCCATAGCCTGGATATTTAGGGTCACACGTCCCCTCACATGCTGTTTGCTTTCTCTGGACTTTGCTCCCCTCCGGGGCCGAGCTTCACCAGAGAACCCTCCCTTCAGGCGAGAGCTCACACTCACTCCAATCTGTGCACGGGAGCTCACACTCTCTCCAAGCTGTGCATGGGAGCACACACTCACCAAACTGTGCACATGAGTTCACACTCACTCCAACCCGTGCCCATGACCGGACACTCCAAGCTGAGCACGGGACCATACACTCACTCCAAGCTGTGCATGGGAGCTCACACTCACTCCAAGCTGTGCGCGGGAGCTCATACTCACTCCAAGCTGTACACGGGATCACACACTCACCAAGCTGTGCACACAAGTTCACACTCACTCCAACCTGTGCCCATGACCGGACACTCCAAGCTGTGCACGGGACCATACACTCACTCCAACCGCGCACGCAAGATCACACTCACCAAGCTGCCCACACCGACTCTGGTGAGGGAGGAACATGATGGAGAACCCACTGACATTGGGAGAAGGGAGAGTTGATCAGGAAGAAAGTACAGATGTACCATTTCTCATCCCCATATTTACCCGAACCGCAGCTAAGGGCCGGGAAATAAACATGCTGCTAATGACTGGTTAATGAATTCAAGATCACTGCGGCCATTACAACTGCAAACTACACCCTGGGGTTGGAATATTTAACAGAACGTATCGTCTAATAAAAAAGGAGGCGAATCAGCATTACCAAGGAGAAATCTGGAGTAAAGACAGGGGTGCAAGGAACCCCACGGGGCCCTAAATCTCCCAAACACTATAATACAGTCATAAATGTAATACACTCATAAATGTAAGCACTAACTATATATAGTATATATATATAGTATATATATATATATATATATATATATATATATATATATATATATATATATATATGCAAATATAGCTGTATGCTCATCTGCATGTCTTAGGCAGGTCTGCAACCCCGCCTTTCCCCATTATCACCCAGCATACAGCACTTCCACTGCAGCAAGGGATTCTGGGAAATGACATGCAAATGAGCACACAGTGTCACTTTTTGCCTCAATAACCATTTTTAACATGGTTCCCTATAGGCTTAAGCTTGCTACATGGTCACAGCCTTGAGCACAGCCAGGGTTAAGGTGCATACCCAGAAAACCACCCACAGACAGCTGTTTCGACCTTGATGGGTCTCATCAGTGTGGGGTTGATTTTACTGGGAATGCAAGAGAGGCTATGGGATAGTCTAAACCATAATACTGAGTTAAGTTATGGTGAGTAAAAAAAGTGACAAAAAACCCCCACAGGAAAGCAAATATGCAAATATAGCTGTATGCTCATCTGCATGTCTTAGGCAGGTCTGCAACCCCGCCTTTCCCCATTATCACCCAGCATACAGCACTTCCACTGCAGCAAGGGATTCTGGGAAATGACATGCAAATGAGCAGTTTTATTAATACGCCTGTGACGATAGCTTCCACAGGCTTATTAATATTACACAAAAATAATTGGGTTTGAACTGAACGAAGCTTAAGATATAATAAATTGTATTTATTCCTTAGAATAAAGGTGAACACAACAGATAATACAGTAACAAATATATATATATATATAAAATCAAAGATATGTTTATTCAAAAAGAAATAAAGTTACTAAATATGACAACTTAAACACTGTGCAAAGTACAGAATAATGACAGAAAAACTGTATATAAGAAAATCTCTATAAGAGCAAACTAGACTAAACTCAAGTATACACAGAAGGACTACAGGACATGTAATAAACAAATGCAGAACAGGTGAGGTGGGGGAGCAGTTCAACAATACAAAGGGTGTGGGAAATTCAGATTTAGATCTCGATATATGGAAAGGTATATGGGAGGCCGCCTCCAAAAACTCGGCATGTGTGGTAATCAAGGAGAACATTTACAAAGTAATTTTTAGGTGGTACATGACCCCTACTAAGTTACACTCTTTTCTCCCAGGTGTTTCCCCATTATGCTGGCGTGGCTGTGGTGAAATGGGGAATATATTGCATATATTTTGGTCATGCCCTAAAATCCAGACAACACGGAGAGCAGTGTTTCCCTTATAGATAGGATCATGGGGATCGCTGTTCCACACGACCCTCTTTATATACTATTAGGAAAACCAGCGACCAACCAAAACAAAAAGGAAAGCAAAGTTATTTCCCACATTTTGAATGCCACCAGATGCACAATCGCCAAGAACAGGAAACAAGCTACCGCCCGTCTTTAAACCAAATAAATAATAAGATTTGGCATATAGTTTATATGGAAAAACTTTCAGCTTATCTGAACGGCTCCACACCTCAATTCGCGGAGATTTGGGCCCCTTGGTTTCGCAATGCGGGTATATCGCCATATCTAGATTAAAATATTCTGAATGTTGTGATATATGTTGTAATAAAAGTGCTATTCACTATGCTATATATGTACAAGTGCTGTCCCCTTTCCTCTTCCACTGGTAGATAATTAACCTCCAATTAATTATTTCACAATAGATTTCACAACAGCCGAAACAACCTGAGGGGACAGGGAGGGGCGATGTCCTGGAACAGGAATCTCCATTTCTGCCCCCCCTGTTTACCCCCCCCCCCCGTTTACCCCCCCCCGCTTTCATTGCAGTTCTGCCTGCTCGCTTATTTGGATGTAAGCTTTCCCTGCAGCTTCACTCCCAGTGCAGATGCAATGGATACATTATGTTACTTTTCTCCCTCCAGTCTGTCACACCCTGGTTGCCCCGGCAACATCTCTAGTCCTCCTAGTTAATGGGCTTTACCATTCTCCCCTGTCTGTTTTCACAGGTAGTTTAGCCCTACCCTATTCCTGTGTTACAAGCAGTACTCACTTCCTTTCCTTCCTGACCCTGGCTGAGTGAGTACTCCTGCTATACCCCCTTGTCAAGGCCATTTCCTTTTTACCTGCCTTTCATTATAAAAGCACCCACAGAGAAGCACTCTCTCATCACACCATACCATCCACAAGTGCCTGTATAAACTGATGCTTTCCCAATAAAGTGAAGAAAATATAGCAGGACTTGGTGTGCTTTGGAAAGGGGGCTGAGTTAAAGCTAACTGGAGCTATTCACACATCACACGTGACCCTGGTTCCAGGATAGTAAAAAGGAAGACCGTGTGCTTTGGGGTCACACACAGGAGCTGCTACTCACAGCCCTTATGCTAAGATACAGGGCAGTCTCTGCACACTGGCAAGCAAGCAGCTTTACACAGCCAATACAGAGAAGTCCCTGCACACCAGCACAAGCAAGCAGCCTTAAGCAAAAGACAGCAGCACTGCTCACAGACCACTGCAAACACACAGAACTTTCACTATCCCTCTCTGTTTGAGTCCACGCTCTGCACAGCTACGTAGTGAGGAGCGTCCATCTCACCTACCCCCTGTGCCACGTTTCTACAGCTAGCGCCACCAAGGGCCACGCCACCGGACACTGCCAGGACATGGGTCGGAGCCACCGGACACCTGTAGTACAGCAACGCTGACCGCCGCTGCAGGACACCGATCGGCATCATCTGAGACAGTCGCCCATCGCTGAAGCAGGTAACAGGCCACACGCACTGGCTAAAGGCCTACACACACCTGCAGCATGGCAGAACTCAGACCCTCACCAAATGCCACGCAGCAGAGTGACAACTCAGACACTGAGACCGTTGCACAACTGCGACAGACGCAAGAAGGCGCAAGGCCTAAGCAAACAGTCACACTCACACAGAAGGCCCGCGAAAAAAATTAAGCTGACATTGACACGCACCGCGCCAAGCTAGAAAGGGCCTGGGAGGATACTGGTTGGGAAATATGTAATGTCGCGAGTGCTGGCAATCAGGAAAAGCAGATTAGACAAGCTATAGCCCAACTGAGGTCAAGTCACACACGCTATCAAATGCTGTCAGAAACATATATCACCTACCTGACCAGGACTAATACCGGCGAAAGCCTGCAAGAAAGAGACATGCAGAATAATATTGACCTGACACGCAACAGCCACGTGCGGACCGCTATCGCAGACGCCCATAGTGAGAGAAAAGAACTCCTCCTAGAGACCGCATCACAGCGCTCCAGCACATCCAGACGTTCATCAAGGTCAATGTAGACGGACGTTCACAAAGGTACACAATTTGGAGACGTTTATAATGTGAAATTATAATAGGCTTTATTGTGCCTTTTCCTTTTTATCAGGAAATTATCCAAACACAGGGGGGGAACAAAGCTTCCATTCACTTGGGAGTATTTCTAGTGAAATCCTTGCAATTAGTTCACATCTCCATTAGTTAAGCTTTTCCCAGCCCAAACACATAACATGAAAATAAGCATATATAAGCAGTCTCTTAATAATGAAAGTCTTATCTGTTTAGTTGCTGTAGAGTAAGCTTCTCTGCTCTCCTGGAACCGCTCCCGTGCGTGCACAGAAAAATATCAGCATCCAGGTTTAGAAGTCTTATTTGGTGTCTTGCAATCAGCTCTGCTGTGTGGCTGGCAGAGCTCAAGACTGGTCAGCTCCAGAGATCTGGGTTTCTTTTGGTCAGTCTCTCCTGGGACTCAAGAACCTCTGCTCTGTCTCTCCAAAGGTCAGCTCTCAGTCAGAGCTAAAGAGAGTCACTTCCTGTCTCAAAGGCAGGCTTTTTGTAAACAATCTAATCAGGCAGGTGGTGTTTAGTAATTAACTACCACACTGCTAGATTAAAGGAACATTACTGAACAGGGATAAGTCCCCTGTTACATACCTCCCCTGTTTGTGGGAAGCTTGAGCTTACCACGGCCAAAGCCCATCCTTCCTCTCTCATTCTAGATATCTCTGTGACTTGAATGAGAGTGGATGGAGGAAGAGAACACTCTGTCCCGCTGGGATTGGAGCCCTTTCTCCAGTTTATTTTTGTCTCCTCCCGAAGATGCTTGAGATCAGCACTCCTCAGTCGCTCGAGGAGGACTTTTTCCACGTAAGGTCTTTTTATCGCGTGCGCGGTCTTGAGATTTCTGTTGCGTCGGGCACTCCTCTTTTTTTTTCAACTTTCAATTTTTATTTGTGGAAAGTAAAGATACAGAGACTCACCTCCCATTGGCGTACATTACAATCACAGTCCACTTTTAAAAATTTTTTTTTAACATTGTTTAACAACATCATCAATATTCTAGTCCTAAACAGGGAAACAAAACAAGACATACAAGACTCACAAAACTGGGGGGGGGGGGGGGTATACATGTGGTGGGGGGGGGAGCAGAGGATGGTAAGATCCGACGTGGTAGTGGAGGAGGGTCGCTTTGGGTCTGACTGCTTACGGTTCCTCTAACGAGCTTTTTTTGTTTGATGTACATGTGAGCAGGCGCTGACTAGAGTTGTCCTATGTCCCTGTTTAGTCTGTCTCATCCAAGGAGAGCGCATTTATTGTTATTAGTGCAAAATTGAGGCAGCGTCTACCCCCGTTATGTTAGTTTGCTCAAGCCATGGGGTCCATATTTTTAAAAATTTAGTGCCAGAGTCGTTAACCCAACTTGTTAACTGTTCCATCTGGCATACGTGCCAAATTCTGTTCCTAATTTTGGGGATAATTGGAATCTCGTTCTGCTTCCACAGTGCTGCTATCTCGCATCGAGTGGCTGTCGCAAAATGCATGACTAATTTGTGTGTCGTTCTAGACATAGCCCGGGGCCGTCTGCCCAGTAAGAACAGCCACGGGTCCAGGGGGATCTCTAAGTCAAGCATCCCTTGTAGCCAGTCTCGAATTCTTTCCCAAACCGGGACCACTCTTGGACAAGACCACAGCATGTGTGTTAGGTCAGCTAATTCCCCGCACTGTTTAGGGCAGAGCGGCGAATATCCTCTGACAAATTTAGACAATTTAGCCGGGGTGTGGTACCACCGCATAAGGACCTTATATGCGTTCTCCTTTAATGTGACACATATTGAACTTTTCGCTGCAGATTGCAATATGTATTTCCAGTCATCGTCCTCTAAGGTCTCCCCTAACTCTGTCTCCCACTGTCGCATGTATCGTAGGCGGGGGGGGTCCTTACCAGCCGGACAGACTACCTCCCTATACATCCGAGATGTCAGTCCCCGTGTGTCCGTTGGTCTGGAGCACAGCTGTTCAAAATTGGTTCGTGCAGGACGAACAGGAAATTTGTTATAGAATGCCCTGACCTGGAGGAATCTAAATAATTCTGAATTTGGGAAATTTGATGCTTCTTTGAACCAATCGAACGTTTTGATAGATCCCTTACCCCCCAGGTCTTTTAATCGGTTATATCCCGCCTGCGTCCACTTTACAAATTTATCGAACGACAGACCCGGAGCAAAGTCCGGGTTACCCCATAGGGGGGTCATTAATGTGTGGGGGGTGGTTAAGTTAGCTTTAAATTTAGCTGTCTCCCAGACCGCTAAGGAGTTCGCTACTGCGCAGAGCGGCGTTCCGATGTCGCGTATGCATCGTTTTGGAAGCCAGATCAAGTTATGGAGTGCAACTGGCGCACAGCATTCTCCCTCCAATTCTGTCCACCTTCTTTTTGTGGGGTCTGCATGCCACAGAATGATTTGGGTCAATTGTGCCGCTTTATAATACGCCATCAAGCAAGGTACCGATAGTCCTCCTTTTGTCACTGGTTTTGTCAGTAGACTTCTTGCGATTCGTGGGCGTTTTTTATTCCAAATGAATTGTATGATGTGAGTTTGAAGGGCATGGATCTCTGATTTAATTATCGGTATTGGTAGGGTTTGAAACAGATATAATAGCTTGGGCAACAGGTTCATCTTTACGCTGTTGATCCTGCCAAACCAAGATATCCCGTAACCCGCCCACACCCTGAGATCCTCCTTTAACTTCTTCATCATCTTGGGGAAATTTGCCTTATACAAGGTATTGTAATCCCTGGTGATATATACCCCTAAATATTTGATTGCGGAGGCTTGCCATTGGAAATTAAAGTTAAGTTCTAGTAATTTTTCGGTTGGTTTTGGCAGGTTGATATTGAGCGCCTCTGACTTGGCCTGGTTAATTTTAAACCCGGAGACCATGCTAAAGGTGCCCAGGATCTCAAAGACGTTGGGCAGAGTTGTCAGAGGTTTAGAGATAGTAAGGATCACATCGTCTGCATATAGTGCAGTTTTATGATGCTGTCCCTCCGTTTGAATTCCTGTTATATTTGGACATAACCTAATATGAGCTGCGAGGGGTTCGATACAAAGAGCAAAAAGTAGCGGGGATAACGGGCAACCCTGACGGGTCCCACTTCTTATATCAAATAATTCCGACGGGAAGCCCTGATGCCTTACACGCGCTGTGGGACCTGAGTAAAGGGCCATTATCGCCTCCAAAATACGATTCCCGAACCCAAACACCCCAAGCGTCTGCCGTAGGTAAGACCAGTCGATCCGATCGAATGCCTTCTCGGCATCCAGGCTCAACACCATAGACGGTATGTTTTTCTTTTTCGCCAGATCTATCAAGTCTATTATCCGTCTGGTGTTATCTGCTGCCTGTCTGCCTGGAATAAAGCCTACTTGATCCGGATGAATCAGGCCCGGAAGGACTCTGCCCACCCTGTTTGCTATTAATTTGGAGAAGATTTTTATATCTGAATTAATCAGGGAGATTGGCCGGTAGCTCTTAAAGTCTGCCGGGTCCTTACCGGGTTTGTGGATCACTGAGATAGACGCCTGGAGCATCTGGGCCGGGAAGGGATCTCCCTCCAGAATCCCGTTAAATAACTTCAGAAGATGGGGAGCTAGTATTTTACTGAACTTTTTATAATATAAATTGGAGTAGCCGTCGGGGCCTGGGGCCTTGGCTGGTTTAAGGGACTTAATTACCTCTGTTATCTCTTCTAGGGTGAAATCACCCTGTAGAACCTCTCTCTCCACCCTGCCCAGGGTCGGGAGCTGTGCCTCTGATAGGAACTTCTGCAGTGTAACCGCGGATTTTGGATTGTGGGAGACCTTATCTCCGTCATATAGTGTAGCGTAGTATTTTCGGAATGCTTCCACTATCTGTCTCGGATCGGAGGTAAGGTCACCCTGTTGTGTTCTGATTTTCTCTATCCTAAAATTTGGGAGCTTGTTTCGGAGCTTGTTGGCTAGTAAGGTATCTGGCTTGTTGGCTTTTTCATAGAATCTGCGTTTGGACCAAGTCAACTCCTTCTCGGCTTGGGAGGATAACACCAAATTGAGGGCCGCTTTAGTATCTATTAATTCTTGCCACGTGTTCTGATTTTTGTCCGCGGAATGCTGTGCAGCGAGGCGTGTCAGTTTCGTCTGCAACTCTTTTATTTTAGTCTCTTTCTCCCGCTTCCGCTTACCCGCTATATTCATAAGGAAACCCCTGAGAGTAGCCTTATGGGCTTCCCAAAGCGTGGCCTGCGACTGTACACTTCCTATATTTTCGCTAAAGAATTCTTTTATCCGGTCTCGTATCGCTTTTTCTGTAGCAGGGGCCTTGAGAAGAAGCTCGTTGAGCTTCCAGTTTGCTCCGGGTCTGTCGAGCCCTACTATCGTTCACCTCAGCTCAATAGGCGCGTGGTCAGACCATGAGATCTCATGTATCTCTGTATGGCCTACCACTGGAACCACTCTACTTGACACTAGGAAGTAGTCTATTCGGCTGTATCTGTTGTGGGGGTTTGAGTAGAACGTGTACTCTCGAGTCATTGGGTGTTGTTCCCTCCATACGTCTGTCAGCTGACAGTCCTGGAGGCCATTGCGTATGGTTAGTAAGTCCTGTTTTTGGGCTGTGTTAGTTTGCGTGCATCTGTCCAAGTCAGGGTTTAATGTGCGATTTAGGTCGCCCGCCAGAAAGATTGATCCTTTAGCGATTTTGTGTAGTTTAGTAAACAGGTGTTCGAAAAAAACAGGGTTTGGTTCACAGGGTGCGTACACTGACACTAATGTAACCGTTTGATTTTGTAGTGTGCCCGTCAAGATTAGAAATCGACCCTGCGGGTCAGCATATTGTTTGTCAATGGTCAGGGCAATCCTATTATGCAAGACTATGGCCACGCCTCTCTTCTTGACATCTGCAGATGCTAAATAGATTGTTCTGTAGCTCTTATCTAAGAATTTAGGGTGGTTTTGGCGGGAGAAGTGTGTCTCTTGCAGAAAAATTATATCCGCTTTTCTACGGTTATATTCCCTGAAGGCGATTCTTCGTTTAGTGGGACTATTGAACCCCTTTACATTATGTGAGATCATAGTAATTTCGCTACTCATCTGTGCGGAATCTCGGGGACCATCTTCGTAGCGGCTGTGGCGATTTGTGTGTTACAGTTGCGCTGCTTAACCCTCTGTTGCTGCATCTGGGCTCGTTGTGCCAGCTTTTCTTGCTGTCGTCTGACTGCACCCAGCTCCTCTTTCCGATCTAGAGGGTCTGTAATCTGCTGCCGGAAGGGGGTAGACACAAGTGGGGGGGGGGGGAGGGTAACATGTAGACAAACAAAAAAAAAGAAGAAACAATTTTTAGGTCACTGGTCACATGACCTTGGTACCAACACCTTGGTCCTGTGAACCTAGCCCCTGGGCACTCGGCTGGGGGGGCCCAATGCACTCCCAATTGGTATCCCTCCTCTATCCCTGCCGCCCGCCCCTCCCAAGGGACTTTGCCGGGAACCTTGGTTAGTGTCCCATACGGTCCCGACATGGAGAGCATGCGGTGATCAGGGCCGGCCCGAACTCCACCGCTCCCCCCCGCTCCGACAATATGTATTATATAACAACGGAAAACTTCAAACTTTCAACGATAACTATATGCTGTACTGACTTCTTGCTCTTTCCCCTGTACTCGTATGCACAGAGTGTGTTGCCTCCATCCCTGCCTAGGGCCTTTGTTAACTGACCCTCCTATTCTACTTAGATATAGGCACTGTGCATTGCCTTGGGGCTGTGTCCTCCTATGCCTCTTATCCCTCTCCGTGTATCCTTACATGGGGGGGGGGGGCGGCCTATGATGCTGGGATCCTGGTATCTAGACTTCCCTAGAGTGTAAGGGGGGGTGGACATCCTCTTTCCTTTATTTTGGTGTATCCTTATTTAATTATGTATTCACCCCTCCTATTTATATCTTCTTTTCTAATCCTTCAAGGGATGCACTCTTTTCCAATCTCTCTAATGGCCATACGAATATAAAATGTAGCCTAATATTCCTATATGTGTCTCTCTCCTCCCCCCTCCCCTCTCTCCTCCCCCCTCCCCTCTCTCCTCCCCCCTCCCCTCTCTCCTCCCCCCTCCCCTCTCTCCTCCCCCCTCCCCTCTCTCCTCCCTCCCCCCTCCCCTCAAACCCCCGAAATTCATGTCCTCTTTTGTGTCTTATAGAAGGTGGTCGGTATTTGGGACTCTCTCCTCAGCTCTCTGTAGCGTGGGTGCCGCTTGCGGTGAGCGCTCGATCGCTGTCCTCTGTATAGGGGATCCGCCGCCCCCTCTGGCTGCCTTCACCGTCTCGCGGATGGATATCACGGCAACGTCCGCCTCCTCCAATATGGCCGCTGTTAGGCCCGCCCCTTCCGCTGACGTCATTCCTCTGGAAGCCATTTTGGATTAGGATGTACCTCGGGGGAGACGTGTCTGCCGATGCTGCCGCCCCTTTCTCCGATGAGCCTTTCCCGCCTGGTGAGTTCTTCCCGCCCTTGTCTCTTCCGTATTCTGCGGGTCACGGTGGAGACCCCTCCAGCTCCATCTTGGCCACCATGCGGGGAACACGAGGTGGGTACAATGATTTTATTGATTCGGCCTCCATTTCGTCTGTTGTAGGGCTGTTGGTCAAGCGGATGCTTGCTTTGGGGGTATCCAATGCAGGGGGTTTTAATAGAGTCCTGTATTAGGTCAGTACTGTGTGGCAACTTAACTGAAAACTTTAACTGAGCACCTGTCGGGTGCCGATGCAATCCCGCCTAGGGATATTGAACTTTTAGTCCCGGGCTGACTCCTCTCTGGCTGCTCGCCCCACCGTGGACCACGAGGGGCCCGGGGCGGGCTCTTCAGACTCCTCCTGCACAACACTGGACCCCGCATTCAGACCCAGTTTCTTTAGGAACCCTGGTCCTTCTTCAGCTGTTTTTAAGTGTATCGGGCGGCCATTACGCAGGACCATTAACCCAAAGGGAAAGGTCCAGCGATAGCGGACCGCCCGATCCCTCAGGACCCTAGTGACGGGCCAGAGGTCCCTCCGACGGGCCAAAGTGACAGGGGACAGGTCCTGGAACACCACGATTTTCGTCCCCTCAAAGTCCATAGAGGGGGTGTTTCGGGAACACTTTAGCACTTCTTCTCTTGTGCGGTAGTAGTGCAGGCGTACTATTATGTCTCTGGGGGGGTCAGTCGGTTGGGGTTTGGATCTGAGCGCTCTGTGGCAACGATCTATGTGTAGCAGCTCTGCAGGGGATTCAGGACATATGTGCTGCAGCCATCTTTGTACAAAATCTTCACAATCTCCTATAGATTCCGGGATCCCCCGGAGACGCACGTTATTCCGGCGATCTCTATTTTCGGCGTCCTCCTGCCGGTCCCTGAGCTCATTGATCTGCGCCTGTAATTCCCCAGTTTTCTTTGTGTTTTTTTGGGTTGCTGTGATGTTTTCGTCCACCCGCACCTCCATCTCCTGCACGCGAGACCCCAGTCCCCCTACCTCCCTGGTCAGTGCACGGATCTCCGCCTGCAGGACCCCCTTCAGGTCGTTATACAGCCGCTCTATGTCACAGCGGCGGGCCGATAGGAGTCCCTGATCCCGCGGTTCGCCGTCCCCTTCTGATTCCGATCCCGGGTGGGAGATGGGTGCCATTGCTGCTGAGGCCCTGCGGGATCTTCCGTCCACAAAATACTCCGGCAAAACCTTTTTGCTGGGGGTCTTTGTTGTTTTTTTAGACATTGTAGTGTTCTTGGTCAGTTAAGAGCAAAAATCAGTTAGGTTTTTAGCGCTTTATTCCGTTTTCTCGTTGATTTTGTCAGAACGGGGCATGGAGCAACAGAGTCACACAGCCATGCAGTCTGACCTAGCGCATGCGCTCTGGGCACTCCTCTTTTTGTAGACAAAGTGTATGGCAACAGTTGTAGAGCAGTTAGGACTAGCCCTTAGAGTTTTCTGCTCTTGAAGTGGTCTTTCTGCAGCTTCTCCACACCACGGAGTCGCCAGTTCAGCTTCTTCAGCTAAGGATTCTTCTGGCTTTGATTCTGCACTCCTACCTCTGTTTGTTGCCTATTGGGCAGCTATAGGTTTGGCTAGTGCTTTCTTTGGTGGCTCAAACTTCGTCATTTTGTTTTGAAGTTGCGTGGAGTCCCCAACTCTCACTGTACCCTTGTCCTTACGGGCATTAGTTACTGTGGGATACTGGTGCTTGGGCAGAGCCAATACCTTTTTCCGTATTGGAGGAATCTGTATCAGAGTCTCCTTCATATTCTGGCGCTCTGTAATTTTTGTCGTCAAGGTTGCCGCTGCGTCTGTTTTCTCCTTGGTGTACTGACTCAAGGGAATGGAACAGTCTCTCTGTCTCTCCAGCTCTTGCTCCAGTTTCTGAGCCTTCTCACACTCCCTCTCTTACAGAGTCACCTGGTATCGAAGCTCCGCTTCCAACGATGCTCTGAAGACATGCAGCGTGGCCTTTAGCTCCTCATACTGCTCTGTGGGGACGTACTGGGTATTCAGACTTTCCTGCAGTGCTTGTACCTCTTTAGCAGCCTGTTGTTTTTTTTCCTGTAGCGTTTGCTGCTTCTCCTCAGCATACTGGAGGTGTGTACGCAGACCTTGCAGTTGGTTCTGCAGTCGGTGCTCTGCGTCAAACTTTTCCTTGACTTCTTCTGTCAACTGAAAATTTTCTTCTTTCAGTTTTAAGTTTTCTCTTTTTAATCTTGAATTTTCTCCTTTTTCAGTCTCTGTATTCTTCAGGGCCTCTTTGCAATCCTCCTTCCATTTACGCACATCTGCTTTGATAATGACAATCTCCTGGCGTGAGACTTCCTTCTCTAGGTTGAGGGTCTGAAGCTCCTTCTGAGAGACTTTGAGCACTGTACCAAGATTACCAATAGTTTCTTTAGCAATGTCAAGCTCCTCAGTGAGACTGTGTAGTTCCTTTCTGGAAACTTCCAGGTCTGTGTGGCAGCTGTTGGTCTCATGATGTGAGGCATCAAGCTCTATACGAAGAGTGTGAACCTCTTGCTGGAAGACTGTCATCTGCTTCAGTGCCTCCTCATACTTCCGCTTTAGCGTAGCCACCATTTTCTCAGATTGGCTCTGCTTTTCATCCATGGCGGAGATAGTAGCCTTTGCAGTATCTAGCTCAGTCTTGAGATCCTCCAATTCGGTCTTGGCCGCAGAGTAAATTGCGAGCACAGTCTTCTGTAGCTCAGCATTATTTTTTCTCTCTCTTCCTAATTCTTCACAGAGCAGATCACAGTCATGCGTAGCAATTTTCAGGGCGTCTTCAGGGCTGGTCAAGGGATCGTCACTCACTGGTTCCGGCTCCGCTTCCCTGGGATGACTGGTTGAGGGTTCCTCACTGTTGGCACCGGACAGACACTTCTTTGGGGTACACGACTTCTGCCTTGGGCCCTCTGGATATTCGGTTAACCGTGGGACGAATTCTCAATTTTCTCTAGGCTGCAGGGCAACTCGGTCCCCCTTTTCCTCCAAAGGATCTGTGGACGTGTCTGTTCCTTCCACGGTAAGTGAAGAACTGCTTTTCTTTTTCTTTTTCCGCCTTTTTGATTTGGATGACACTGTCCTTTCAGGGATATTGGGGTCTCCATCTTCATTTGAAATTTTAGCAGCTTCATTATATACGCCAGGCTTTTCTTGCAGTTGCTTTAGCTGACAGAAATATTGGGTGATCTGCTGCTCCCGTTCTGTCTCCTGTTGATCATATTCGTCATCAAAGGGAGCGGTCTATTCTGTTCGTGCCGAGTTCAGGCACCCCCACCATTCTTGGGGTGTTTTGTGGGTGTGACTCGGTTCGGGTTCCCCGTAAGAGATGTCTTCCTCTTTATTGGACTGGAAGGGCCACTCTTCCGTGGGGTAGGGTTTATTACAGGAACGCTGCATCTTGTCCTCTATTTTTAGGCTATCAGGTGTAATTTTCTTCCTGACATCAGGAGGCGCTATTGCAGCTGTTGCCACAATATTTTGCTTGTAGAGGTCGTAGCTCTCACAGGCATCTCTGTAGACTTTTCTTTCTTGGATAATTTTTTTTTTTTTTCAATATCAGCAGTACTGTGCATGCATTTTCTTTTATCAGGTATACAAGATGTGCAGTTGCTAGGTAAAAAAGTCTATTTGCTTTACACCATTTTCTTGCAGGGTGCAATCTCCCCGCTTCAGCAACAGAATTTGGTTTTCTGCCTGAGTTCAGTAATTTTCAGTCTCATCTTTGGGTATTATGGCATTCACACTTCACACTTTGGGTGTCTGTTTTTGCTCCCAAGATATATATAGGCATACTTTTTTACTTGCAGAAAAAAAACATTCTTTGCAGTGGACTATTTCTTTCATTCCCGGCAGGGTGACTCAACATTCAGCAATTGGTTTTGAAAAAACCTTTTACACAGTTCAGAAATCCCTTTTTCCCCCTATAGGGCAATTTTACACTCAGCATTGGTTTGCTAAAAATCCCCCTGCTTCAGCACAGTCTTGTATCAATTTTCACACTTTCTGCATATACTCCATTCACAGCTGGTAGCCCTATGCGGTGTGGCAACCTTTATTTGCAAAATCAGTACCACTCGTGGGTCACCATCTGTATTCACTGCTTCAGCGAAACTTTTGAAAACAACAAACACCTATCCCTTTTTTTAAGGGCTGACTCACTTCTTGAACCCTGACTATGGCTGGAAGGCAAAACCCCTATTTCAATGACCATATTACGCTTTGTGATAGGCAAATAAAGTTTTAGCTGCTTCAGCAGTCTCTCTCCTCTTGGGATTGGGGTCCATCTGTGGTTTTGTAAGTTTCAATGCAGTGTAAGTTTCAGTTGTGTGTATCCCTTTAACTCTGATCTCTGCTGCATGAGTTTTTTTTTTCTCAGACTGTTTGTTGGCAAAAAGCATAAAAAAAATTTTCACATAAAAATCTCCGGTCCTTTTTAACTACAAGGACACCTCTTGTCCCACCTCGGACACCAAATGTAGACGGACGTTCACAGAGGTACACAATTTGGAGACGTTTATAATGTGAAATTATAATAGGCTTTATTGTGCCTTTTCCTTTTTATCAGGAAATTATCCAAACACAGGGGGGGAACAAAGCTCCCATTCACTTGGGAGTATTTCTAGTGAAATCCTTGCAATTAGTTCACATCTCCATTAGTTAAGCTTTTCCCAGCCCAAAGACATAACATGAAAATAAGCATATATAAGCAGTCTCTTAATAATGAAAGTCTTATCTGTTTAGTTGCTGTAGAGTAAGCTTCTCTGCTCTCCTGGAACCGCACCCGTGCGTGCACAGAAAAATATCAGCATCCAGGTTTAGAAGTCTTATTTGGTGTCGTGCAATCAGCTCTGCTGTGTGGCTGGCCGAGCTCAAGACTGGTCAGCTCCAGAGATCTGGGTTTCTTTTGGTCAGTCTCTCCTGGGACTCAAGAACCTCTGCTCTGTCTCTCCAAAGGTCAGCTCTCAGTCAGAGCTAAAGAGAGTCACTTCCTGTCTCAAAGTCAGGCTTTTTGTAAACAATTTAAATCAGGCAGGTGGTGTTTAGTAATTAACTACCACACTGCCAGATGAAAGGAACATTACTGAACAGGGATAAGTCACCTGTTACAGTCAGCAAGATTGGCGCAATCTAACGCGTCCAGCACAAGCGCTACCAAGGCGCG
Organism: Ascaphus truei; assembly: GCF_040206685.1. NCBI lineage: Eukaryota > Metazoa > Chordata > Amphibia > Anura > Ascaphidae > Ascaphus > Ascaphus truei. Next base: position 10,546,607 of record NC_134501.1, read on the forward strand.
AGCCACCACTGAGACCGCACGTGCTAGGGCCGAATATGTTCGGAGAGAGGCAGCAGTAAGGGCAGAGCGAGCGCGCGTAGAAGAGGAGGAGCAGAACGCCACCAATGCCACCACCAATGCCACCGCACGTAGGAAAGCCAAATTTGATGCGGAACTAGAGGCCCTTAATCAAGAGAAGGAAGCCGCCGCCGCCATAGCCCAAGCTGAAGTCCTAGAAGCAGCCGCGCAACAGTATGGCGGGGAGCAACCATACAGACGGATAATCTCAGAGGATCCAGTCCAACGCACTGTGGACTATGTAAGGAGCTTCTTCAGCGTAAACACCAGCGCACCATTTCAACAGAACGAGCGTGACATCACAGATGCCGAAGACTTGCTAGGCACATGTGGAGAAGATACCGTTCCTTTGAGGGTACACGCAACCTGGGATCGCCACAGCCGCAACAGTGATCCACACACCAGCGCGCATACGGATGCACTACAACAGGCTCGCTGTCCAGGTACGCCCACGCAGGGAAACACAGCTCATCACACTAACCAGCAGTCATCACACGTCCACACCAAGGAAGAGGAGACCGTAAGGCCTCTCCCGGCAACTATCTCAGAACGCGACCAACACACCGATGCATCAAGCCTAACAGACATGGGCAAGTACATGATCTGACGTGACATGGTGCAAACAGGACTTACCAACTTCGACGACCGTCCTGAGAATTACCGAATATGGAAGTTCACATTCAAGGACCCTATCAAGAGCCTGGGCTTCTCCGCCAGGGAAGAACTCAGCCTACTCACCAAATGGCTGGGGAAAGCATCCATAGAGCAGGCAAAGAGGCTCAGGGCAGCAAACGTGAACCACCCCCAAGTAGGTCTTGACTTAGTATGGGAAAGGCTAGAGGAGTGCTATGGTAGCCCCGAAGCAGTCGAAGACTCACTCTTCAAGAGAGTCGACAACTTTCCCAGAATCACAGCCAAGGACTACTCAAAGTTACGAGAACTCGGGAATCTGCTGCAGGAGTTGGAGTCTGCAAGAACAGACCAATCCCTAACAGGTCTCAACGCCCTAGACTCAGCTCGCGGAGTGAGACCCATCTTGGAGAAGCTACCATACAACCTTCAAGAAAGATGGACATCACAAGGCTCCAAATACAAAAGGGAGAAGAAAGTCGCCTTCCCTCCTTTCTCATTCTTCTTGAGCTTAATTCGCGAAGCAGCAAGGACAAGAAATGATCCCAGTTTCATCTTAAATGCGCAGACCACACACAGAGAAGCCACTTGAGGAATGAGAATCCAGTGGCGAGATATGGTAACGCTCAAACACCCATCTTGGTCCACAGGACGGACGTGTCCCCAATGACCCAAACAAGTCCCGACCAGTCGGTCGCTGAAAACAAGAAACCAAGGGAACCAAACAGAGAATGTCCCATACACAAGAAGCCACACCCACTTAACAGGTGCTATGGGTTCAAGATGAAGTCCATAGAGGAATGCAAGAAGTTACTCGGCGAATTCGGAGTCTGCTTCAGGTGCTGCGATTCCACAACCAATCTAGTCAAAGACTGTATGTGACGGGGAGGAAAGGGTTAATACCTGATTTGCCATGCATTACTGTTGTTGCCTGTCCCCGCCATTTTTATTCCCCATGTGCAGGCCATTCCCTGTCTGCGAGGGTAAAAGACAAGATGCATTGCTTGCCATACCCTCTAACAAACACACGATAGAAGATCTTAAATGTAAGGCAGGAGGTATTTTTTTGTAAGTCTAAGCAGGAATTACTTGGACATCCAGCTGTGATATGGGTGAATGAGCTTCGGTATTTTTATGACCAAGCCTGAAAGGGTTGTAATTATTTTTATGATGGAGCCTCAAAAGGCTCCCACAGATTTAGAGTCCCCCTGTCTAAAAGAGTGTCAATTATGACAAGACCTATAGGCCCATAATGTATACAATACTGGCATACTGATGCACAGCAGATGTCAGGCTAGTGACACCTCTAAGTCAGAGATCAGACTTAGTGGCCCCAAGAAATGGGTGTAGCCCAGGTATGCTAAGTGGCATGGGCGTCAACCTGACCCATGCGCCCTGCCCACCGGACAGCCCTTTTGACCGGTCTTATGAACTGTAGGTCACTTGGCTATTCGTGTTTTTTTTTTGTTCCCACGAGGGGATTAGATCCACATGTTAAAGATAGCTTTGGCCAGTCTATAACTGTGGCCTCCCAGGTATTTCCCAGTGTGATTCCTGAATTTTAATCCATGATGTAAAGATGCAAGACTTTGTTCCAGTACAGCAGCAACCAGTCCAGGAGTGAAGGGGTTAACAACCACATAACCACAGGACTTTTAAAACCAAGGCTGCATTTCTTGCACTGGCAAGCAAAGGACCATTTCTTTCGTTCCAAGGACAATTTATTTCGTTTCCTGATCCCAGTGAGTGTGGTTTTAAGATTATTCTGCGGATGTCGTGTGTTTGTCTATTAAGGAAATAAATCACAATTTATTTTGCAACTTGTTCTGTTCAATCAAGTACCCAGAAATATAAATGTGTTGATAAAAGTTGATGTCATCGTGACACTGTACAGAAACCATCAAATGTGCAGTGTGCAAAAGTGACAAGCACGTAACATCTCTACATCCAGAGGCGCTGACACTCCACCAACTCAACAACCCATCCTCCATAGCGGAGCATGGTGGGGAGAAAGGAGAAGGAGAGCCAACATCTCTCACTTCCCAGTGCACCGAGGTTTGCGGAAAAGGATGTAACAAAAGGTCCTGCTCCAAAATATGCCTTGTCGTAGTGCACCTCCAGGAATAACCTGAGAGGGCTATTCGGATGTACGCGATCATCGATGTTCAAAGCAATAAGTCATTGGCAAAGACAGAATTCTTCAGCTTGTTCAACTCACAAGACAATGCCTCACCCTACACACTCAGAACCTGCGCAGGATTACCTGAGGCAACAGGGAGGAGAGCAAATGGCTACATCATACGTTCAGTGGACAACAGAGTGAAGATAGCTCTCCCTACACTCATCGAGTGCAGTCACCTGGCTGCAAACAGGGACGAGATTCCCACACCAGACGTGGCACGCCATCACCGACACCTCAGAGGGATAGCCAACTACATCCCGCCGGTAGAACAAGGCGCCATGATCTTGCTGCTGCTCGGTAGGGACATCCTGAGGGTACACAAGGTCCGCAAACAGCGCAACAGACCCCACAATGCCCCATTCGCCCAGAAACTTGACCTAGGATGGGCGATAGTGGGCAATGTGTGCATTGACAAAGGGCACGAACCAGACTATGTTGATGCCCGCAGAACAGTGATAACAGAACCAGGACACACATCCCTCTCCGAACCAAGTCTTGGCCATATCCAGGTGACAGGAAGGCCAAGTGAGGAGAAGAGACAAGGTCATACCCCTGAGATCAACAAAAACACCTTCGCATCATGGAAATGTGACAATGGCCTAGGATGTCCAGTAGTCCAGACAACTAAGGATGACACGTTAACTTCACTAAAGGAAGTCAACCACCTCCTGAAGGGGATCGACAAAAAGATCGTCCAAACTAAAAGAAACAATAGGACAATCTTCCTGCGAGCAATGGCACATCTGAGACGTACAGTCATTCCTCTCCGCAGAATACCAAGTGGCAAAGCAGCCAGCTGACACGACTGGCATAGCTGCAAAAGGTCGCACCCTGCAGGTGAAACTACAGGGGCAAAAAGACTGTCCTCTCTCACGCCTAAAAAGAGACAGTCGCAGAGACATTTCACAAAGGGATTTACAAGGGCAAAAGAGACTGTTCTTCGTCATATCCAGGGAGAAAACAACCTCCTGAAAGCGATCAACAAAGAGACACAAAGACGTATCACTAAAATACATGGAGACCTTCTCGCGCCAGACAAATGTACCGATGACCTAAGGTGCACAGCGTTCCAGACAACAAGGGATTATGACAAGCAGGCACCATCGATGGAAGATAAAAGAATTCCTGAGGTTGACAGAGAAGGTGCTCTTCAAAGACAGACCGGGCATTTGGGGGACCCCGCTGCCATTCCATTCACCAAGAAGACGCCTCCCAAACAACAGAGAGGACGCCGTATCTGTCACGGTGACTTATGACAGGCTGCAATTTACACCAAATTACTGGGTTGAACTGGTATGAGACTTAGCTATGATAAAATATAATTTATTCCTTGATAAAGGTGAACACACGAGATATACAAATAATAGGCAAAATATGGACACTTACTTAAAGGTTAGGACAAGAAAGCCATCAGGATACAGGATGGGCCATTTCTTCCATAATTCAGTTGACATCACAGCAATACATGCAGATCATGAAGACAATTGAGTAAAGGCTGACTCTGGCTTATATACCATTTTAACCCTTCTCTTACACTCAAGGCGCTGAGCTGTCTAGAAAAGATCCATTTGAAGCTCTTTGAAGCAAATTTTCGACTTCCATTGTTAGTGTGAAGTATCACACTTAAAAACCACTCAGTCCCTTGGTTCCTGGGCCCAGCATAAACAATTAGGCAATTAGCCTTTGATCACCGGGCTATGTTAATTCTTTGCAGGATGTTCTTCCTGCTTATTAGCATAACAGACGGAGTCTGCAGTTTCCAGAACAGACCCAAACCACATACTGTATACATTTTAATACATACACATATTAAAATACCCGGTTCTGGTAGGTCCAGCGGGTCCAAACTTTCCAGACCTTAATGCCGGAACTGGGACACCATATGGTCCGAGTTTCAGCCCGCTAGGACCCTGGGAACCGGAGTTATACAAATATCACATAAACCGTTTCATATTTTATTATAAAAATCTCCGCTAAAAAGAAATCTCAGCGTTTAACTAAATCCCCATTGAAAACAACGGGCTCCGCCGCCGTGGGTTTCAATGGAGCAACTCCGCTGTTGTAGTCAATGGAGTTTCCTGCCATAGACTTTTAATGGGGAACCGCCGCCATTGAAGTCTATGAGAAAATCCACAAATCTTTACATTCGTCCACACTCCGTCTGGTGTAAGGAATCGGGGGCCACGTCCCTTGCGGCGTGACCCCTCCTTACCCACTACCAGTACTGCAGCGGCTGCTGCCCCTGCCCCCCGTCGCTACCCATGCCGTCGCCCAGTGCATACCTTGAACTCTGCCGTCGCCATCTTGGATTCTGGCACTGGTGTTACAGACTCTCAGCTGTGCTCTGCTATTTCCTGGTCTCTCAGCCACTCACGAGCAGCTCCTCGACACGCCTCCGCCATGCCCCTTGTTCGGATTGGTCACTGTCGCTTTAAATATCCTGCTTTGCCTTCACTTCCTTGCTCTGCATAGCTCCTTGCTTCCTGTGTAGCCTGGAAACTGTGTCGTGCTCCTGTTTCTATTTACTTCCACAGATTTGAACCGGCTTGTCTGACTTACCTCCCTGGCTCCCGACTTCGGCTTACCCATCACGATTCTTACCTCTCAGACCCTTGGACACGGAAACGGATTTCACTACGGAACTCTCTATACTCCTGAACTGGCTAGTACAACGACTATTCTGAATCTTAACCCAGGCCTAGCCACGCTACAACCACATCCCGGACCCGCTCCCTCTGCTGTCGGTGTGTATATTCAACATCCCACCTCAGTACAGGGGACTGGCCTGGTCTGCGGGCTGCACAGCGTGACATTATGCAGAGCCCAACAGAAACAGACCTGACTGAGGTGGGCCAAGTAATCAGGGGACTTGCGCTTTGCATTGATACTTTGGGAACTCAGATCACAGGCCTGATACAACAGCTTTCCCAGCTTTCACTACAGCCTATTCCGGCCCCAGCCGCGCAGGGTGGCAACCGGCCATTAGAACTCAGGATTCCTACGCCTAAAGCATATGCGGGTGACCCTCTAGCCTGTCGTGGGTTTTTGAACCAATGTGAAATACAGTTTGAGATTTCTCCCAGCCTGTTCCCCACCGGACGCACCAAGGTAGCCTATGTTTACTCTCTTTTAACAGGGGACGCCTTGGCATGGGCCTCTCCCATCTGGGAGTTGCGTGCGGAAACCACCCAGGATTACCAGCTCTTCCGCCAAGAATTCCAGCAGGTATTCGATATTCCCGCCCGCAGTGATACTGCCGCTGCTTCTCTTGTTCAATTGTCTCAAGGTCGTAGGTCCGTAGCCAAATACGCATTGGAATTCCGGACTGTCGCGGCGGAGACGCTGTGGCGAAAATGGGGGGTAATCAGCGCATTAATAAAGGCAGTGGGCTCGGCTGGTTACCCCTATTTCATATTGGGGATGAAGGGGTTAATATTATATGCTGTTCCCCTTTTAAGACTGCTAATTTAGGAACAAATGTTATGCATACATGAAAGACCCCCCCCCCAGTTGGGAGATGCCGATGCGTCTAGTAGATGAAAGACCCCAGATTCTTAAAGTGTCACTTAATCAGGATGTTTCTGAGTAGCAGATCCTGTTACTCATCCTGGCTATTTCACACCTTGGGACCAAACTCCAGACATTGCGTCCCCAGAAATGAGTGGCCCCTTTTTACTTAGCAGTGCTACCAAGCTGCTTACTGAGCATGCTCAGAGTTACCTGAGCTGGCTGTAGGATTTGCCCATGTGACCTGGCAGGTTCTGATAGGAGGAAGATAATTCCTTGCCAATGGGATGAGGCCAATGTAACACTTCACAGGTCCTTGTCCTTAAAAAGGCCTGTACCCCTCATTCCTGTGTTGTTGGTGTTGCTGTTCTTGTTGCTGTTGTTACCTGATTTCTTCAAGCATTTAAAACTACCAGAAAAGACTTTGCACATGCACAGAAGGATTGGACTGGCTATTTATTTGGCAATTGGCAAACGGACTACATTTTGAAAGACAATCTCCTGGTGCTTTGCACATTTCTGGACATTATCCTCTGTTTCTCTACCCGTGAGTGTAATTATTAAGTTTATTCTGCAGTTGTCGTGTGTTTGCCTATCAAGGGAATAAATCTCAGTTTATTTTGCTCAACCTGTTCTGCTCAATCAGGATCCACGAAATATAAATGTGTTATTAAGCGCGTCTCCCGTCACAGACGCATTGGAACCAAGAAGCCCTTATTGCTGTGTTTTGGCAAGGTTTGTCCGACTCTGTAAAGGATGAACTTGCAGTCCAGCCCAGGTCCCAGGAATTGGAGGAATTGATCGCACAATGCATACGAGTGGATCAGCGCCTTCAACAGCGCCGTCATGAACGCCAGCGCCCCAGAATTTTCTCGTCTGAACCTATTCTTCCCAGGTTCTTCCCAGCTATTCGCCCTGTTCTAGATGCTGTGGAACCCATGCAGATTGCCAGTCAAGAGTTCTGTAATACCGACAGGACTGCCGATAGAACCCCTGACCGGACTGCCGCAAGGGCTCGTCGCCGGAATGAGGGCCTTTGCTACTACTGTGGATCTCCTGAGCATACGGTACGTTTTTGTCCTTTAAGGCCCAAAGAACAAACACGACCAATGGGGCAAGAGGGACTCATTTTGGGGTCAATATCTGCTCACCCTACCTCTGAAAAGGAACTCCCTAAGAGAATTATGCTTCCAGTCTCGCTTGAAGGTCCGAATTTTCTCGTAACCACCGCTGCTTTTCTTGATTCAGGATCCGGTGGTAACCTTATGGATCAAGATTTTGCTACTCAGAACAAGATTCCGCTCATCGCTAAGAAATCGCCGATTGGCCTCGAGGCTATTGATGGTCATCCTTTGCAACCTGCCTTCATCACGTTAGAGACTCTTCCTCTCACCCTTTCTACCGGTACTCATACCGAAATCATATCCTTTGACGTGATGCACTCTCCTGCCGTTCCAGTTATCCTAGGATTACCCTGGCTACAGCAGCACAACCCACGCATTGATTGGAGGGATGGCAAGACAATTCAGTGGGAGCCAGAGTCAGACGCCTCACCATTGCCAGTCATTTCTCCTACCACAGTCCTCGCAGGAGTGGAAACGCCTCCGGCTAATGATTCCACTCTCCCTGAAGCACATGCGGATTTCATCGACGTGTTTAGCAAGACACAATCAGAGGTTCTACCTCCTCACAGACCTTATGATTGCCCCATTGATCTGGTTCCCGGTGCTGTTCTTCCGAAATGTAAGTCCTACCCCTTGTCTCTCCCTGAAACTGAAGCCATGGCAGCATACATCAAAGAAAACCTTGAAAAAGGATTAATTCGTAATTCTTCGTCCCCCGCTGGTGCCGGTTTCTTTTTTGTCAAAAAGAAAGACGGATCCCTGAGACCATGCATTGATTACCGAGGGCTCAATCTCATCACAGTCAAGAATCGATACCCCCTTCCGCTGATCTCCGAACTTTTTGATAGGCTTCAAGGGGCAATTTTTTTTTCCAAGTTAGACATCCGGGAGCTTACAATCTTGTTCGCATCCGAGAAGGCGATGAATGGAAGACTGCCTTCAATACCAGAAGCGGCCACTACGAGTATCTGGTAATGCCCTTCGACTTATGCAATGCTCCTGCTGTTTTTCAGGATTTTATGAATGATGTCTTCCGTGATGTTCTCAACTCTTTCGTAATCATCTATCTGGACAATATCCTAATTTTTTCTAAAAATCTTCAAGATCATGTCCAGCATACCAGGCTCGTCCTCGCTCGCCTTCGTGTCAATAATCTCTACGCTAAGCTCGAGAAATGCCTTTTTCATCAAACCTCTACTGTCTTCTTAGGCTATATTATTTCAGATAAAGGATTTTCAATGGACCCTGAAAAACTTAAGGCTGTTTTGAATTGGCCTTTGCCCAACTCTCTCAAAGCCATCCAGTGTTTTTTGGGCTTCTCCAATTACTATAGAAAATTCATCCGAAATTTTTCTACCACTGTGGCTCCCATTACTGCCCTTACCAAGAAGGGAGCTGACCCATCAGTATGGCCTCCGCAGGCCGTCTCGTCCTTCGAAACCCTGAAACAAGCTTTTGTCTTGGCACCCATTCTGCGACATCCCGATGTTAGTCTTCCTTTTACTTTAGAAATTGATGCATCTGATTGTGGTGCAGGCGCCATCCTGTCCCAGAGATTCTTCCCTCAAGATAAGCTTCATCCATGCGGGTTTTTTTCAAAGAAGTTTTCGGCCGCTGAAAAGAACTATGATGTTGGCAATAGAGAGCTCTTGGCTATCAAGATGGCCTTACAGGAATGGCGACATCTCCTGGAAGGTTCCCGCGAACCTATTTCTATATTGACTGATCATAAAAATCTTCTTTATATTGAAAATGCACGTCGTCTGGGGTCTCGTCAAGCCCGTTGGGCACTATTTTTCTCAAGATTTAATTATACTGTCTTATATTCCCGGTTCTAAGAACACAAAAGCTGATGCCTTGTCCCGACAATTTTCTCCTGAGGAAAGATCCGAAGACACCCTTGAAACCACCGTACCCTCTAAGTTTATAATTTCCGCCAATTCATTTGACATTCTCGAAAAGATCGTTGAAGCTCAAACACAAATTCCGAGTGGTCTAGAGGTACCGGAAGGAATTCTTTACGCCGCACCCAGGTTTCATCAAAAGATACTAGAATGGGGCCACTCTGTCCGTTCAGCTGGACATCCTGGCTTCAAAAAAACTTTGGATCTTATCAAGCGTACTTTTTGGTGGCCTAATATGGCAAAGATGGTTCATGAATTTACTAGTGCTTGTCCAGTATGCGCACAAAACAAGACTCTTCATCAAAGACTCTCAGGCTTGCTCATGCCCTTGCCAGTACCTGAACGTCCATGGTCACATATTTCAATGGATTTCATTGTGGATCTACCCCCTTCCAGAGGGATGAATACCATTTTGGTCATCGTTGACCGTTTTTCAAAACAGGCCCACTTTGTTCCACTCAAAGGACTTCCCTCCTCGCCCACCCTAGCTGATACCTTCACCAAAGAGGTGTTTTGCATCCATGGGATACCTACATCCATAGTCTCGGACCGAGGCACGCAATTTATATTGAAATTTTGGCGGGCTTTCTCCAAGAGGCTTGGCATGGCGCTATCCTTCTCGTCAGGCTATCACCCTCAGACTAATGTGCAAACTGAAAGACTAAATCAAACACTGGAACAATACATACGGTGTTTTATTTCCGAGTCCCAGGATAATTGGGTTGACCTGCTACCTTGGGCAGAATTTGCAACCAATTCACTTCGTAATGAATCCACGCACGAAACCCCGTTCTTCGTGAATTATGGTTTCCACCCAAGTCGACTGCCAATCTCAAACATTCCGATAGGAGTGCCGGCGGCTGATGAACGGGTAACTATTCTTCAGGAGTCATGGATCAAGATTCAGTCCGCGCTTCTTAGCGGCGCTCAGAAATTCAAGTCTCAGGCAGACCACCGTCGTCAACAGGCCCCTAATTACAAGTCAGGGGACCGAGTTTGGCTTTCGTCCAAGAACATCAAGTTGAAATCTTCCACCCCGAAATTGGCACCCCTATTCTTAGGGCCTTTTCTGATCCAGGAACAAATCAATCCTGTGGCATTTTGTCTGCAACTTCCGTCTTCCATGAGGATTCCAAACATATTCCACGTTTCCTTGCTCAAGCCATTCGTCCAGAGCAAACGGTTCCCTGCTAAGACCTATAAACCCAAACCAGTCACGGTCCAAGGACACCCTGAATTCGAAATCCAGACAATCATGGATTCTCGTGTATCCAGAGGAAAGATACAATTCCTTGTTCACTGGAAGCGTTATGGCCCAGAGGAACGCTCTTGGGTATCCAAGGAGGACATCCATGCTCCAGTTCTCTTGGACCACTTCCACAAGAAATTTCCACAGAAGCCATGGATGGATCATCCTGAGGTCGATCCTGAAGGGGGGGGTACTGTAAGGAATCGGGGGCCACGTCCCTTGCGGCGTGACCCCTCCTTACCCACTACCAGTACTGCAGCGGCTGCTGCCCCTGCCCCCCGTCGCTACCCATGCCGTCGCCCAGTGCATACCTTGAACTCTGCCGTCGCCATCTTGGATTCTGGCACTGGTGTTACAGACTCTCAGCTGTGCTCTGCTATTTCCTGGTCTCTCAGCCACTCACGAGCAGCTCCTCGACACGCCTCCGCCATGCCCTTTGTCCGGATTGGTCACTGTCGCTTTAAATATCCTGCTTTGCCTTCACTTCCTTGCTCTGCATAGCTCCTTGCTTCCTGTGTAGCCTGGAAACTGTGTCGTGCTCCTGTTTCTATTTACTTCCACAGATTTGAACCGGCTTGTCTGACTTACCTCCCTGGCTCCCGACTTCCGCTTACCCATCACGATTCTTACCTCTCAGACCCTTGGACACGGAAACGGATTTCACTACGGAACTCTCTATACTCCTGAACTTGGCAAGAACAACGACTATTCTGAATCTTAACCCAGGCCTGGCCACGCTACAACCACATCCCGGACCCGCTCCCTCTGCTGTCGGTGTGTATATTCAACATCCCACCTCAGTACAGGGGACTGGCCTGGTCTGCGGGCTGCACAGTGTGACATCTGGTTGGTCTGAGGGGGCTGGGAAGGAGCATGCATTGAAGCCGGAACTTTGGCTACATGCCACCCAAATCCCATCCCTCTGGGCATTCCAGAACCGGAGATATGGACTTACACTTTTCAACATTTTACACTTAGTCATTTTTCCGCCACGCGGCTTTTCCCCCATTGGAATCAATGGCAAAGGTCCCGAACTTTCAAGGGGGTCCATACTCGGTCGGGTTGGTCCAAGAGGGTCAAGGGTGGTTCTGCAGCCATGCCGGAGCAGTGCCTACAGGTACCCCAAACCCTGGCCCTCTGGACCCTCCGGAACTGGTGATATGGACTGATGATTTTAAGCTTTTCACACTTAGTCGAAATCCTGAGCTGTTTCTGCCGCCGCCATTGGAACCTATGGCGCGACCCGCTCTCTTGGCACGACCCTTCTCGGGGGTCCAGGATTCGGGGACCCGGTGGTGGTCGAGTGGGGGGAGGTCTAGGAACTAGGGGCAAAAATAATTTTATTTCTAGGTGCTCTAGAACTGTAGATTCCCACGCCACTTATCATTGAACTTAACTAAAGTGATTTAACTCTTTTAAAGGACATTGTATTCGCTTTGCGGTTTGGACGGCAGCCAACTCGTTCCTGGAAAGCGCCATCGAGGAATCTCCATTGAAGTCAATGAGCCCATTGACTTACAATGGGAAACCGCCGCTCCTCCTCTCGGACGCCACCTGCTGGTCTTCACGGGAAACAGGTCCAAAACAGCAAGATCCGCCATTGAAATGCATTGAGCTCTAATGGCGGCCTATGGGACTCTGCAAAATGGTGCCTGAAAAGGCGGGAAAATTACACAAAGGGCTATAATAACTAAAGAAATATTAACCCTTGCCCTCCCGGATGGATCCCAGCATGTAGGTGGTGCAAACACTGGCATAATACGATACATTTACACAGGGGAATAAACATTTGGATATTGAAGCAAGGCAAAACACATTACTGGACCTCAGTCCAGTTAACCCCTTGCTTCCCTGATGAGAGTAGAGGGTGGCCAAATGGGGTTGTAACCCCTTTAATCCCGGGCCAAATCCTCCCTATCGTCACAGTATCTAGGCTCACTTCGCTCCACCGTAACCTACAAAGGAAACCGGAGACTAAGAATCACTTTGTGGCCTTCATGCAGAAGATATTCCTCAGTGGACACGCAGAACCAGCGCCCTCACTGAAGGAAGGTGAAGAATGCTGGTACCCCCCATCATCTGGTGTCTACCAACATCAGAAACCCGGTCAGATCTGGGTAACGTTCAGCTCTAATGCTCAGCACTAGGAAGCCTCTCCCAACGACGCCCTACTCACTGGACCAGACTTCTCAGACAGTCTTCCAGGAGTGCTGATCCACATTCGCAAGGAGCCAAAAGCCAGGTGATAGAGCGACAGACTACTACGACTGGAATATCCACAAGGTGATGCACTCTGTAGAGAAAGCTACAGAGACAAAGGGACTGTTCTCTCACAAATTCAAAAGAAAACAGTGCCAGAGACTTTCATAGAGAGACATTGTGGTGCACCCAGCTAACCTGGAGCGGTTCATCAATCCATCCTTTGCTAAAAGACTTTGCCAAAGGACTTTGAAGCCAGTGATACCGGCCGGTATCACATCATTGTGTGGACATGGACTTTCGCATTGATTTGTGAATACTATGTTATGTATTGTTTTGCATTTTACATATGTTCCACATAATTCTAGTTATAGTGGTATCTCCAGATACCAGACAGGGAGTGTCCTGGAACAGGAATCTCCATTTCTGCTCCCCATGTTTACCGCCCCCCCCCTTTCATTGCAGCTCTGCCTGCTAGCTTATTTGGATGTAAGCTTTCCTGCATCTTCACTCCTAGTGCAGATGGAATGGATTCATTATGTTACTTTTCTCCCTCCAGTCTGTCATACCCTGATTGCCCTGGCAACATGTCCAGTCCTCCTAGTTAATGGACTTTACCATTCTCCCCTGTCTGTTTTCACAGGTAGTTTAGCCCTACCCTATTCCTGTTACATGCAGTACTCACTTGTTTCCTTCCTGACCCTGGCTGAGTGAGTACTCCTGCTATACCCCCCTTGGCAAGGCAATTTCCTTTTTACCTGCCTCTCATTATAAAGCACCGACAGAGAAGCACTCTCTCATCACACCATACTATCCGCAAGTGCCTGTATAAACTGATGCTTTCCCAATAAAGTGAAGAAAATATAGCAGGACTTTGTGTGCTTTGGAAAGGGGGCTGAGTTAATGCTAACTGGAGCTATTCACACATCACACGTGACCCTGGTTCCAGGATTGGCGAGGTGCTGCCCCCTAGTGGGGAGATGGCAAGCACAGGTCCTACTGGGTCACCCAACCCTATCGGAAGTCAGCAGCAGTGAGATCCAGTGAATAAAGTCACCTATACACAAGCAGCGTTGGGATCTGTAGCTGCTCCCCTCTCTCTTCCTTCTCCCCCTCTCTCTCCCTTCTCCCCCCTCTCTCTCCCTTCTCTCTCTCCCTTCCCCCCCTCTCTCACCCTTCCCCCCTCTCTCACCCTTCCCCCCTCTCTCTCACCCTTCCCCCCCTCTCTCTCTCCCTACCCCCCCTCTCTCTCACCCTTCCCCCCTCTCTCTTTCTCTCTCCCTTCTCCCCCCTTCTCTCTTTGTCTCTCCCTTCTCCCCCCACCACACAACTCCGTTTGCCCCCCCACCACACAGCAGCACTCCGTTTGCCCCCCCCACCACAGCAGCACTCCGTCTCCCCCCTCACCACACAGCAGCACTCCGTTTGCCCCCCCACCACAGCAGCACTCCGTTTGCCCCCCCGTCCATTTGCCTCCTCCCCCCCCTGTCCGTTTGCCCCCTCCCCCCCTGTCCGTTTGCCCCCTCCCCCCCTGTCCGTTTGCCCCCCCCTGTCCGTTTGCCCCCTCCCCCCCCTGTCCGTTTGCCCCCTCCCCCCCCCCTGTCCGTTTGCCCCCTCCCCCCCCCCTGTCCGTTTGCCCCCTCCCCTCCCCCCTGTCCGTTTGCCCCCTCCCCCCCTGTCCGTTTGCCCCCTCCCCCACCCTGTCCTTTTGCCCCCTCCCCCCCTGTCCGTTTGCCCCCTCCCCCCCTGTCCGTTTGCCCCCTCCCCCCGTCCGTTTGCCCTCTCCCCCCCTGTCCGTTTGCCCTCTCCCCCCCTTTGTCCGTTTGCCCCCTCTCCCCCCTGTCCGTTTGCCCTCCCCCCCCTGTCCGTTTGCCCCCTCCCCCCCCCTGTCCGTTTGCCCCCTCCCCCCTGTCCGTTTGCCCCCTCCCCCCTGTCCGTTTGCCCCCTCCCCCCCCTGTCCGTTTGCCCCCTCCCCCCCCTGTCTGTTTGCCCCCCCCCTGTCCGTTTGCCCCCTCCCCCCCGTCCGTTTGCCCCCTCCCCCCCTGTCCGGTTGCCCCCTCCCTCTTCTGTCCGTTTGCCCCCTCCCCCCCTGTCTGTTTGCCCCCTCCCCCCCTGTCCGTTTGCCCCCTCCCCCCTGTCCGTTTGCCCCCTCCCCCCTGTCCGTTTGCCCCCCTCCCTGTCCGTTTGCCCCCCTCCCCTGTCCGTTTGCCCCCTTCCCCCCTCCCCTGTCCATTTGCCCCCTCCACCCCTCCCCTGTCCGTTTGCCCCCTCCCCCGTCCGTTTGCCCCCCAGTCCGTTTGCCCCCTCCCCCCCCTGTCCGTTTGCCCCCTCCCCCCCTGTCCGTTTGCCCCCTCCCCCCTGTCCGTTTGCCCCCTCCCCCCGTCCGTTTGCCCCCTCCCCCCCCCTGTCCGTTTGCCCCCTCCCCCCCCCTGTCCGTTTGCCCCCTCCCCCCCCCTGTCCGTTTGCCCCCTCCCCCCCCCCTGTCCGTTTGCCCCCTCCCCCCCCCCTGTCCGTTTGCCCCCTCCCCCCCCCCTGTCCGTTTGCCCCCTCCGCCCCCCCTGTCCGTTTGCCCCTCCCCCCCTGTCCGTTTGCCCCCTCCCCCCCCTGTCCGTTTGCCCCCTCCCCCCCCCTGTCCGTTTGCCCCCTCCCCCCCCCTGTCCGTTTGCCCCCTCCCCCCCCCTGTCCGTTTGCCCCCTCCCCCCCTGTCCGTTTGCCCCCTCCCCCCCTGTTCGTTTGCCCCCTCCCCCCCTGTTCGTTTGCCCCCTCCCCCCCTGTTCGTTTGCCCCCTTCCCCCCCTGTCCGTTTGCCCCCTCCCTCCCCCCCCTGTCCGTTTGCCCCCTCCCTCCCCCCCTGTCCGTTTGCCCCCTCCCTCCCCCCCTGTCCGTTTGCCCCCTCCCTCCCCCCCTGTCCGTTTGCCCCCTCCCTCCCCCCCTGTCCGTTTGCCCCCTCCCTCCCCCCCTGTCCGTTTGCCCCCCCCCCTGTCCGTTTGCCCCCCCCCCCTGTCCGTTTGCCCCCCCCCCCTGTCCGTTTGCCCCCCCCCCCCTGTCCGTTTGCCCCCCCCCCCCTGTCCGTTTGCCCCCCCCCCCTGTCCGTTTGCCCCCCCCCCTGTCCGTTTGCCCCCCCCCCCCTGTCCGTTTGCCCCCCCCCCCTGTCCGTTTGCCCCCCCCCCCCTGTCCGTTTGCCCCCCCCCACCTGTCCGTTTGCCCCCCCCCACCTGTCCGTTTGCCCCCCCCCCTGTCCGTTTGCCCCCTCCCCCCCCCCTGTCCGTTTGCCCCCTCCCCCCCCCCCTGTCCGTTTGCCCCCTCCCCCCCCCCCTGTCCGTTTGCCCCCCCCCCCCTGTCCGTTTGCCCCCCCCCACCTGTCCGTTTGCCCCCCCCCACCTGTCCGTTTGCCCCCCCCCCTGTCCGTTTGCCCCCTCCCCCCCCCCTGTCCGTTTGCCCCCTCCCCCCCCCCCTGTCCGTTTGCCCCCTCCCCCCCCCCCTGTCCGTTTGCCCCCTCCCCCCCCCCCTGTCCGTTTGCCCCCCCCCCCTGTCCGTTTGCCCCCCCCCACCTGTCCGTTTGCCCCCCCCCACCTGTCCGTTTGCCCCCCCCCCCTGTCCGTTTGCCCCCTCCCCCCCCCCTGTCCGTTTGCCCCCTCCCCCCCCCCCTGTCCGTTTGCCCCCTCCCCCCCCCCCTGTCCGTTTGCCCCCTCCCCCCCCCCCTGTCCGTTTGCCCCCTCCCCCCCCCCCTGTCCGTTTGCCCCCTCCCCCCCCCCCTGTCCGTTTGCCCCCTCCCCCCCCCCCTGTCCGTTTGCCCCCTCCCCCCCCCCCTGTCCGTTTGCCCCCTCCCCCCCCCCCTGTCCGTTTGCCCCCTCCCCCCCCCCCTGTCCGTTTGCCCCCTCCCCCCCCCCCTGTCCGTTTGCCCCCTCCCCCCCCCCCTGTCCGTTTGCCCCCTCCCCCCCCCCCTGTCCGTTTGCCCCCTCCCCCCCCCCTGTCCGTTTTCCCCCTCCCCCCCCCCTGTCCGTTTGCCCCCTCCCCCCCCCTGTCCGTTTGCCCCCTCCCCCCCCCCCTGTCCGTTTGCCCCCTCCCTCCCCCCCTGTCCGTTTGCCCCCTCCCTGTCCGTTTGAATTCAGTGTCAGTGTGTGTGTGACAGGAGAGTAGAACACGCCCCCTCTCTTCCCATTTGTCAGAGCAGGGTCATGTGACCCTGCTCTCAGCACGAAAGTATCTCTCCCTTGTCTCCCCAAGCACAACGCTTGGGAGAGCGTGTGTGCACGCGGGAGAGCGTGTGTGCACGCGCATGAGCGCGCGAGCACAGCGGGAGAGGGGATGTGCTGATCCACATTGAAGAAGGTAAGCGCGCCAAGCGCATAGCGAGCTCAGCGCCAGCGGGGACTCAGCTAGGCTTTGTCCCCGCTGGCGCTGAGCTTGCTCATGCTTGGATGAGGGCAAACCAGCGCCGTGACGTCATTGTCACGGGGGCGCGGCCATGACGTCACCCGGCAGGTTCGCCCTCATTGGCTGAACCGCGTGGCTTAGCGCTCCGTCGCGAGTCCTGCTCTCAATTCTATAGAGAGTAGGAGCAACTCTTGCCACAAAGCTGCGGCCCCCCCCCTCGCAGCGGGCCCGGCGCCATTGAGGGGAGGGCTCTCGTCCCTGCAGCGTCCGCCACAGCGGGCGCTGCAGTAGCCAGCGGGGGCAAGGCCTTAGGCTGAGTCCCCGCTGATGCTTACCGCGCTCACGCTCGAGTGGTGACGTCACCAACTCCCAAGCATGAGTGCGGGTGTCCTGCGAATTTTGCGAGGGAGGGCGGGGGGTTGCATGGGGGGCCTATTGAGCGAGCTTCAAACACTTTTTTTTTTTACTTCCCAAGTGCCAAGCTTGGGAGAGCGTACGTGCCTGCGCACGAGCGCCGCGTGAGCGGGGATGTGAGAATTCACATTGTACAAAGTAAACTCGGCAAGCACCGCCCGCTCAGCGCTAGCGGGGACGCAGCCTTAGGCTTTGGTCCCGCTGCGTCCGGCAGCGGGCCACCAGCCCCTTTCCTGTAGTGTGGAGGTCCCCGCTGGCTCCTTACTACTTGGCTGACTGCGTGCTGTGACGCGTCAGCCGGCCGATGCTGCAAGCTCCTAGTGATTTGCAGCTCTGATGGGGTGGGGGAGGGAAGGCGCTATGGAGGGGAGGCGGCTTGGGAGGGGAGCAGGGAAGGAGCTGCGGGGGGAAAAGTGTGTGTGTGTGTGCGTGCGTGCGTGCGTGCGTGTGGGGGTGGACGGCACCACGGCACCACGATCTCAGACCTGGCAAAGTTTTACCAGCCCCCCCCCCCCTCCCCGGCTCCCTACAGACCGCATATCGCGGTCAATTGCCTGTCAGCGCGCCGCCTGTCTGCAGTGCGGGCGCGCTGACTGAGGGAGCGGGGCCTTAGCCTTAGACTGTGAGCTTGGTGTTGAAAACACTGACTTTCAAGTGACAAGTCGTCTAAATTTAGCATAGGTTGAACTTGGACACGTCTTTGTTTTCCAACTTCATCTACTGTGTAACTATGTAACACGCGGAGTTCAGATCCGAGAGTCAGCTCTCTGTGTGCCCCCGAGCGGTCACTTTATCTCCTCCAGTGCCCGAGGCACCAAAATTAGATTGTATGTCCTTTTGGGGAAGACACTCCTTCTGCGGCAGACCTTTGTATACAGCGTTTTGTATAGTCAGCACCATGCTGTACGTATATCTTTATTTATATAGCGTGTCACAGCAGTAATACTCGTGACAATAATATAAAATAATGGGAATAAGAGCTTCAGATATAAAAGTATCAAGAGGAAAAGGAGTCCCTGCCCCGAAGAGCTTACAATCTAAGTGGCAAGTGGGGAAAGCTTCCAGACAATTGTTATCCTTTATTTATAAAGTGCCAACATATTCCCCAGCGTCTTACAATGGAGGGAACAGAATGATATAAATGACAAACAGAATGACAGAGACAAGGTAACGAGAGCCCTGATCCTGAGAGCTTACAATCTAAAGGAACATTTTTTTACTGAAATGTCCCTGTCCTATTATATCACGATAATTTCACACCTCTCCCCAGAATGGTTGCATGTTTTGAGTCCTCTGCCTGCTCACAGGGGGGGGGAGGGCAAACTCCCCTGAATCCGACCCTAAAACCAGTCAGGCGAGAATCCCAGATATCCCATATAACACAAACAGCTCAGAGGAGGAACCCCCCACACCTAAATTCCTGGCCCCAAATCCTCCTGTTACACTTCAAAGAAACCAGGTTAATTTCCCACATCTCATCCCCACACGTTCCCTCCTAGGCTAGGACTAAAGAAGAAGGCTCAGGGCCTAGACTGAAAGCGCAGCATGTCTGCTGCCACACAGGGGGGGGGGGGGGGGAGAGGAGTTGAAGGGTATATACTGTAGGTAGGGGACAAAGGTTGCACCTACCTCTTAGTCACCCGGACCTGGTTGGTCACGCCCTCCCAAGAATTTGGGTTCCACGTTTGCTGTTGCAGCGTGGCAGTAATCTTTAGATGGGTCGGGGACCCAGGTAAAGTTGGCTCCATATGGGGCGGGTGGACGTCCCTCCCCAATTGGTGGTTATGGGGAAGGCGGTGTCATACATGGCTCGGGCGGGCCCCCTGGCAGTGTCCTTCCTTCCTTCCAGGGATGGGGTGTGTTTTGGGACCAAATAGCCAGGGTGGCTGTTGGCACATAGCAGAACATGGAGTTACTTTGTGTTTGGGGGGGCCGGGGGTGGCTTTTGCCATTTGTTAAGCTTCCTCTGGAAGTAGAGACTCCCCCAACCTTCAAAAGAAATGAGCAGATTAGAGTTATTATGGATTTAGTTCAATCATTAGCAATCTTCATTTTATTTTTATTGTACAAGTTGAGGGGAGAGAAGAGTGCCCCCTTGAGATGGTAAGTGGTTCCCCATCCTCCAGTGACCCCCGGCTTCCTGAGACTAATTTTTGATGCTGGTGATGACACCCCCCCCAAAAAAAAAAGTGCAGATCCGGAGCAGAAAGTCACAATGTCACTGGTCATTGAAGTTTAATTATCTACAAGAGTTAGGATGAACCCGGCACGGTCACCAAGGGGTCCCCAAAGGTCAGGGGATTAGATTGTCAGAAGGGACACTTCAGGTAATAGGAGGAAAAATCCCACCACAAAACAAGCAGCAGGTGCTCCTCACACAGCCTCTGGTGTCATGACGTTTGTACAACACAAACTCCTGGTATGGCAGTGTGTTGCGTCACAAACATCCAAGGCTTTTTTGTCAGTACACGGGAACGGATCCCCCCCTGCTGGGATTACTCGAAACCTTCAGTCTCACTTACAGCTGCTGAAGGCGCGTGTGCAAATATTAAATGCCTGCCCCGGGCAACATCAGACACTCAAGCAAATCAGGGGTGTGCCTCTGATAAATGGCATTACTGCCGCCTGGCAGAGACCACCACAATTTGGCCAACACACCATGAGATACTCATGGTGAGAGACTTGTCGCCGAGCATGCGATGTTTGCCCTCCCGCAGTCATACTTCCCATGCCCGCTAAACGCCAGTTTGGACCAGTATTATTGATCTATCAGTCACATGTAGATAACATTAACAGCTAATTAAAGTGGTTTCTCCAAAATGTTTAACACTGAAGTGACCCGATAGAGAAGTTTCACCTAGTGCAGCGGTAAGCAACATATTTTTCAATGTAGCCACAGCTGTGGCGAATGAGAAGTGAAAATCGCCACGCCACGCTTTTCGTTTACTTGTGTCACTACAAATTTTAGCTCCCATAAAAAACAAAAAAACAAAACACAGTTCAGTTGGAGTCTAGACCCGACCTTGAAGGCAGGGGGGGGGGGGGGGGGGGTATTGGATGGCTGTGTTGCATCAATGACTCATTCGGAAAGCAGAAACCAGCACACGCCACCAGAAAAAAAAGTTTTTTTTACTGCGGGAGCTGGCAAACGCAAATACGCCACGTTCATGGCCAATTCACCACTTGTGGCGATTGGGTTGCCCACCTCGGACCTAGTGACTAGGAGACAGAACCTTACAGCTCCGCAGGGGTACAACCCAAAAGCACTGGGTGGGAATACCAAAGACTACCCACATGGGATTTAAAGTGGGTAGTGGAGAGTAAAATAATCATTCCTAAAATAACTCCATAGAAAGGATTCAATCAGCCTTAAAACCATTTAATTTATTTGTATCTTGTAAAAAATATGAACATGTACATTCCTTTAGAAACACAAACTTCAAGCTTACCAGCAACTTATTACTTTACAAGCACCTTGGGGGCTCAGTCAGCACTACAAGATTTAAAATCCAGGTTGAAAGCCCCACCCCCAATTTGTTTAAATATGTCTACTTGTGCAAAGTTTAAGTAATAGCTCCATTTAACCCAGGGGTGCTCAATGCCAGTACTCAAGTGCCCCCCCTCGGGATATCCTGAAAACCTGACCAGTTTCTTTTGGGGGGTGGGGGGGGGGAGGGGTGAGACTTAACTGGAGTTGAGCACCCATTGTCCATGGGACCATTGCCCGTCTTGCTGGGTTTTTGCACACACCTTCTCTTGGTCTCTGCAGGTGGGTGGCTTTTAATGACCCGCGAGTTAAGATGGTTTGTGCGACGCCATAACTTCCACATGGACTCTGTACATGTGACGAGGTCTCCGACTGAGCCTATACTGAACTTGCAAACCCTTGTGGTGTTCCCCTCATTGAGCAGTGACACCTTTACCTAACCATTTAAACCTGGAACCTATGAATATTTATAGCTTACATGCAAGTTGTTTCAACATTCAGGATCTAAAACAGTCTGGTGTTTCCCACATGGACCTGCAGCTCTAAAACCTGAACCCCGCTCAGTAAGACAGGAAACCCTCTTTAAAATAAAAAAAAGGCACTTTTAATAAAATGTGGTTATATTACAGCAGATTTGTCTTGCTTGGAGAACTAAAAATACAAAACAATTTTATTCCTATAAATAGCACATTAAGGAAACAAAATATATATATATATAAAAACAGCTCTGTCAAAAAGCAAACACTAAAGTGAATCATTAGGATACATTTTGCATACTGTCCCCAATCTCATCTCGTGTGCAGGAGACAGGAACATCCCACCGAATCCAGTGGGGCACTGGAAACAGTTTAGGCGCATTGTGAATTTTAGGCGCATTGTGAATCGGTGCTGTGAGTATTGGGGAGGGGCACCTCAATGCCTGGCTTTGCTGTAGATCACTTTATTCCGGTGTTTAGAGGAGTTCTCAGCAGGTCAGACAGGGTTACAGAGTTTCTGGCCTTTCCAAATTCTTAAAGCAAATACCCGCAAGCAATATAGGGCATTGCTGGGGCAGTGAACAGGGTAAAATGGTCCATGACAATGGATGGGGAGGATGGAGCTCCAAATCGTACAATGAGCCTGAGCCAACACTACATGTAAAATAAGCCACTTCCAACCAACAGCAGCTACAGGAGGACTGAGGTCTGCAAGTAAGAGGGATATTTGGTAGAAACTCCAGAGAAGCTGCAAGAGGAAGGCACTGGATGCAAAAAAACACATTCACGTGGTCAGCTTCAGAGGAGGGAAAGCAGGGCACATTAGGTCACAGATCTGCAGGCCATCTTCAGGTGTCAAGTTCTGCCAGACAGGCATTTCTTGGCGTCATTGTATCTGGTTAGAGACCACACACAGTGACCATGGAACTGAGGAATGAGCAGCAGGACGTTGCACCTGCATGTCATATGGCAGAGACCCCCCCAGAAATGTTAGACACAGATAAGGCCAGTGCAGGGAGGTTTCAGTTATAGATCCGTGTGCATAAGGCAGAACCGGGGAGTGTGTAGGTCTGTAGGGGGGAGGGGAAAGGAAGAAGAGAGGGAGAAAAAGAAGAAGTTCTTCCCCCAGCGAACTACTCCTCATCTCCCCCGTACATATCCGCCAGCTTCCGGAAGCGAGGGCCCCAGTTGTTCAGGCAGTCGTAGTCCTGGTCTCCGGAGCTGGAGGAGTTCAAGGAGCTGAGAGAAGCGGCCTCCGAACCGCTGCCTTCATAGTCAAACACCAGGAGGGAGTCGTACGGAGGCGCGGTGGGGTCATTATCCGCAGCGTGCAGGTTCTGCGGAGGAGAGACAGGGGAATCAGCAGCAAATCTACACAAGGAAGCATTTAACAGGTTAAACTTGTATTCTCACACTAAGAGGCACACTTGAAAAGCTAGAGCTTGCAGCTATAGCAGATAGTAACCCAACTCCTGCAGTGATGGAATGGGTCTGAAGCAGAGCCAAACTCCCATGTACTTCATGGGGAGTCAGAGGTTAAAGATAAGCAGCGGCAGCCGCTCAGGAGACAGCCTAATGCTTCTGTCAGGGACGTCAGCTCGTTCAGGGGCAATTTCTGCTTTTAATGAAGCAAAGAATCCATTAAGAAGCAGTTTCCCATCAGGAGCTGCTCCGGACGGCTCGGGAAATATGCAATGTCCGCTCAGGAAATGGATCTATTGGAAATTAACCCTTTCCATGGGATCAGTGTCTCCTGTGCTGTATACAGACACCAACTTTTACACCCCAAACATGCTGAAGGGGCGGGTCCCCAGTAAAAATCAGACTCTGAATAAAAATAAAAATAAAAATAGTCAATTTAAATTTAAAAAATTTTTTTTTTTTTAAATAAATCAATTTTATTTTAATCTGGATATTTTAACCAATATTCTATACAGTGGCACATTTTCCCTACAAAAAAAAAAAAAAAAAAGATACCAGAGCTCATAGAAACCGTGATTTAGGTCTGATTATGTATTAAAGCTCAATTTATAATTATATGAAGCTTTTCATCCCCATTAAAAATTAAATAAACTTGCTGAATTCCCCCCACAAAAACAGTTCTTAGAAAAATCAATTCTATTTTCCTCCCATCACGCCGGGTCAGTCACACCACACACCGGGTCACGGTTACATCTCCTCACCTCATCTATGAAGTTGCCGATTTCATCAGGGTTTGACGGCCGCGGCCTGTACTGAGGAGCAGGCATCAGCGTGGGGACCACATCGTTCCTCGTGACCTCTGGACGAGCGTCCAGGCCTCTGTGCAGCTGGCTCAAGTCATAATCCTGACAAGGGAGGCCAATTAGCAATATGTACCAACATACAACCCCACCCCAATCCTGCCCTCGGCCTCCCTTCTCACCCCAAGCCCCTCCATTTCTCCTCATTCGTCCGCCAGTTCTCCCCCATGGGTTCACCCTTCATCCTGCCCTTCTCTTCTGTCAGCATTTTTTTTTTTTTTTAACCACCCAACTCCCCGATCGCCTGTCCTCACCTGGTCCTCCTCTCCTCCACCCTCCTCGCCATAGTAGAAGATATTGTCCCTGGTGTCATCCTCCGGCAGAAGCAGAGGCTCCTTCACCACCTTCTTCCTCCTCCTCAGGAAGAGGAGCAGCAGCAGGACGAGGACTGCAGGAGAGGAGAAGAAGAAGAAGTGACAGTCAAACAGGGCTGCCCTATTCTGTAAGGTCGAGAAGAACTTCAGCTCTGCCTGACCAACATGTGAGATTCACAGCCATAGAAATAAGCCACTTGAAGAGCCGCGTGTTCTCTTCAACTCAACGTCAATTTTTCACGTGGTTCATGATTAGCTGGAATTTTGCAATGAAATTAGTTTTTTTCTTTAAGTCAGAGTAATAGGACAGGACCCGGGTAACACGAGCAGTGGCATGTGGGCGTTGGTTTGGGACCCTGACGTTGAGTGCAAACACAACTGGCAGAGAACCCGCCGTTTGCCAGCGTGATGTTTCTAACAGGACTGGGAGTGGTGACTTGTCCCCAAAGTACTCACTTAGTAGAGCGAGGATGGAGCCCAGGATGACCAGTATAATGGGCAGCTGGATGGCAGCCACACGCTCACTGCAACGGACCATGCCGCCCTCGCAGTCGCACACCGTCACGTTCACCACGGTCAGCTGGTCCCGGTGCAGTGCATCAAATAGCCGCACGTAGAGGTTGTAATGGCCCTTCTCCAGCTCCTTGGTCATTGAGAGAATCAACACATTACCTGGGGGAAGACATCGCTACAATGTTACACCCGTCAGGAAGACAGCCGCTTGGAAAACGCGCTTTAATGTGGAAGGATTTATGTATAGTGCTGATCACACTGTAGGAAAGATAAACGGCATACTCTGCAGGGTGGAAGGAAGAGCAGGTAACCCAACTCCTGCAGTCTCAAAAGTGCATGAAACACGTGGGGACGAAGGGGTTAATGGTCAGATTAAGCAACGGTCACAAGATCAGTGAGAGCAGCAGCTGAAGGTAAAATCCGAGAGCTTCCCTTCTGTGCACCGGATGTCAGGCTGCGGGACAGACTACACAGTCGTCATTATGTGGGGTGTCACCAATTACAGGGGGTGTGAGGAGCAGCCAGAATGTAACCAGGGACAGCAAAAAGCGTAAAGAGTATTACAGAATAAAATGTTCCAGCCTCCGGATAGTGTGTGCTGCGAGAGCCCGACGCACCGCCCTTACACACGGCGCACCGCCCTTACACACAGCGCACCGCCCTTACACACGGCGCACCGCCCTTACACACGGCGCACTAGAGGGACATGCGAACCTCTCATTGGCAGTGACCGTTTCAGGCTGCTATGTGCATCGGCCCCAGTCTCTGGGTATTCAGGGACACATGCACAGGACGGTCAGCGCACACTGCCCACGAGCCCCCAAAAGACTTGTTACCTTTGTCGTTGAGCTCAGCTGCCCACGCCTCCTCAGTCCCATGGATTAGATCCACACTGTAGGGGAAGGTGTTCGGTGGCAGGTCAGCGTCACTGATGGTCAGTATCTGGGGCTCCGGCTTCTGGTTGCAAATGCTGAAGACACGGGGATTGGGGACGGGGCCATTGTCATTGACGTCCAGCACGTGCAGGATGAGGGTCCCTGTGCCGGTGCCAGCCGGAACCCCTGCAGAGAAGGGACAGACCAAAATTAAAAATAAATAATATATCGCTGCTCTTCTAACCAGGCCCAACAACTGAAGGCTCTTTATCATTAATAAAAAAGGGACATGGGGTGCAAGCTGGGCTGCCACGTGGGGCACGAGTGGCTGAAACCCTCATCACTACCCGGATTCTGCACATCCTCTTTTTGCTGGTTTTTAAGAAAGTTATATTTAGGGTTCTATTTCCACACAAAGAAGTACGCCAGTTGCCATAAACTAGTGGGAATTGGCCTGTAGATGGGGTCTAACCCAACATTTTTCTGTGTATACTTTTGTTGTTGAGCACTGTGTCATACTGGCGTTACTGATTTTTGCTTTTAGCGCGATCTTACGTGACCACCCTGTTATTTGTGTGCGCGCTTCTGAGCTGTGGATAAGCATTTCTCTTCCCTAGCTTTCATGTCTTTATCATCATCACCGCGCCATGCGGCAATACCCTTTTCCAGATTGTGTACATTCCGGACAATGAGTAAAAAAGGTTTATGCCATTACCGTCTTACACAATTAGTGTGGGATATTATTATATAATTGTTAGTCTGAGGAACAAGGGGTTTCCATGCACCCCTCTTTTGGAAATTACTCAATCTGTTGTCGATTTCACTTTTAATTTTGAGATGTGGACAGAGATGTGGACAGAGATGTGGACAGAGATGTGGACAGAGATGTGGACAGAGATGTGGACAGAGATGTGGACAGCATCTACAAACTGAGCAGCACCATTGTATTTACACCAATATTGTTGAATTTAGATTGCGCTTCTTATTTCCAAGTTATTGAGGGAAAGTGCATCATAATTACCGTCATCTGTCACCAGGATAATGACGACGTACGTGTTGTTCTTCACAAACTCGGACTCCCTGTCCAGTTTCCTGTTGCTGGTGACTATCCCCGTTTCCTTGTTAATGGAGAGCCAGCGAGCAGGGTCATTACCGATACTGTAACTGGGGGTACAGATGTGGGAGAGGAAGAGGTTAGTCTCGTGGGGGGGGAGGGGGGAGAGAAGTCAGCCCTTCACCGAGGCTAGTCAGCAACCGCAGGAATCAAGTGGCACAGCTCTGTTTATAAAGTCTGGATCCAAGGTTTATGGGGTGAAAGACGGGCATCCACGTAAAGCGCCTATTTAAGGCGAGCGCAACTCTAGTCCTCAAAAGGCCACCAACAGGTCAGGTTTTCAGAATATCAAGGAGGTGGTCTTAACTGGAGTTACCCACCCCATGTCGATAAAGTAGACCGAGAACCCAACTCCTGCAGTGCTCCCTGGCTGGTATATTACACCAGGAATACACTGCACTGTAGATGGTGTCTCCACTCCTGTAGTGAACGGTTAAATAAAGCACAAGAACTATACCAGGAATCCCAAAGTTTGTGCTGTAACTTTCTGCGAGAGAAGCAGAATCCAAGGTTCGTGTATCCAAATAGAGGCAGAAAGCCCAGTTTTATGCATCAACCCTTTGCTGCCAGGGGGGGCCTGCCTGCCATGAGGTTATATCACTCGGCAAGGGGTGGCTTGCACATGGCAGCCAGTGGGTTAAAACTGTTCTACAACGCGCAGCGAGTATACATCATGTAACGTAGATTGTAAGCTCTCCGGGGCAGGGATTTCCTTTTCCAATAGCCGACGTGGTTGTACTTATTGTATTAGAATTTCCTGTACTGGACACGCTTCTGTAAAGTGCAGAGAATACTGTGGGTGCTATATAAATAGTGTACAATACTACAATAAGTATTTAAGTATATTGTGTTATTTGTATAAGCAAACTCCAGAGAGTTTGCTGATCAGATACGTGGAATATACCACGTGGCTGGAGTTGTATTGTATGTCTTTATATAGCGCCATTAATGTACATAGCGCTTCACAGTAGAAATACACGGGCTAAGCAAATAAACAGATAATATACATAACAGGTCATGGGAATAAGTGCTTCAGACATAAAAGTAACATTAAGGAAGAGGAGTCCCTGCCCCGAGGAGCTTACAGTCCAATTGTTTACCTCATCTTCTGATTCTGCTGCTTGTCTGGGTCCTGAGCCACGAGGGATCCGATAACCTGCCCGAGATGGATGTCCTCCGACACGTCCACCGTGCTGACGGACGGTACAAAAAAGGGAGCCTCGTTGACATCCTCCACGTTCACCGTAACCGTGGCTGTGGCCGTGGCCAGCGTGACTGTGAAAGGCTCTTCGTTCTCTGCGCCAATCTGCAGAATGTACTGCTTCCGGGCTTCGAAATCAAGACCCTGCGCGGGAGGAGAGCGAAACGGATCAGAACCCAAAATCAGATCGCCAGCAGCAAGAGAGACCGGGGAGGAGAGGCATTCTATATAAAAAACTAGGCGCATGCTGTCCCAGCATAAGATGTCACATGGCACAATGAGTGACATCACACCTGTGTGAATCCAACACTGGCTTCATATAGCAATGAAACAAATCAGTATCCCGTTATAATCACTGACGGCTACTCTAAGATTGGCGTTTATCCGGCACACGGGAACGCCCCTCATCTCCCTCTTGCCGGGGGCACACTTTGCCTGCTCAGCCCAACAGTGGCTCCCACCATTAGCCCCTCGAATGGGAGGCAGGGTGCAGACTGCAAACTCCTCAACCCCGCTGATATAGGTTAAGTATTGATCGGACACAAACCAACCAGGGGATTGGGGTGGAGGGGGGAGTTTATTGGGGTGGAGGGGGGGGGGGGGGAGTGGAGGGTAGATTTCCCTATTGCTAAGAGTTTTTGCGAATCAAAAACCCCCCGTGCCTGCCAACAAAACCAGCAGAGATTTAACGGGCAATTACTGCAGCGTTCACACAGGGTGCAAAGTGAGGCCATGATGGGGGGGGGAGGCAGGAGAAGAGAAGTCAGGCGGGAGTCAGAAGATGCAGCAATCCAAGCTGGGCACGGCACAACAGGAAGCATTTATGTTCGCTGTGCAGCACAAAGCAGCTGCGAGCGGACGTAACGCGGCGCGTAACAAGGGTTTCACGGCTGCTTTAAAGATCCGAGCGAATCATTATACAGAGAGCAGCAGTTTGATTACAGGCCTCGCAATAGCTGGATAGTAAGAAGTGGGAGGCCACGCACTACCTTAGCGGTCGTCAGGATACCATCGTTTGTGACCGGGTCGGTGACGATGGTGAAGTGGCCGCCTTCGTTACCCTTCACGATCTTGTACACCGCGCGCCACGCAGCGGTGCCGGGCTGATCCAGGTCCGTCACAGACAGCCTCTGAACCTCAAAACCCACTTCATTCTCTGGCACCAGCGCCTCGTACTGTAACGGAGAGAGACCACATACACTTAGCACACAGAGTTCAGTACCGGCCCAAACGGAAAGGTTAACCCCTGTAGCATGTGCAACACGAAGCAGACTCCACGGGAAGTTAGAGTAATGTTTGCAGAATAATTCTTATTCCCCTCTGAAACCCCACAAAGAGCATAAGAGGACAGGTCCTCAACATTGGACATGCTCTGGGCCCCCCTCCCTCCATTTGCAGAGCGCCAATACATTCTGTAGCGCAGCACTTGCCCCCCCGCGTTCCCTGCACTGGGAGACTGTCCCCTGCATCTACCACCCTTAAAGTAAAGGACTTTCGTGTTTCTCAACCATTGCAAATGCTGTAGGATTCAGGGCAGCTGGGTTTACCGTTTTGGGATCGAAGACTGGGGCGTTGTCGTTGGCGTCTGTGATCTCGATGACGGCGGTCCCCGTGGTGGACAGTCCTGTACCATTCAAGTCCGCAACCTTCAAGGTCAGCGTGTACACACTCACCCTCTGTGCAGAAAGAAGACTGGGTCAAAAACAAAGGCTAAGCACCTCTCTCCCCAGTAGATGGTGGACGTGGAATGGACATCAGAACAGTCTTATTTCACACATTGTTTGGTTCTGGAGTTCCTGCTAAGATTTTTTTTTTTTTATATGCGCCCAAAACCCATGTGCGCCAACCCCTGTCGTGGAACAGGATTTTACATTTCTCAGCCTCCCTTTGCAGCTCATGGGATTCATGTCTCCCTAGCTTAGCTGCCTGCTATTTTCCCTGTCCTAGCTGCATGTGAAAAGGCAACATTGTTACATGTTGTTTACACAGCCCTAGTCAGTGTTGGTTGCCTGCAATCTCCTAGCCGAGTGTGGGCTATTCCTACCCCCCTGTCCTTGCTGACAGTTAGTATAGTCTCACTTAAAAAGTGTGACCCTTGCCCCTCACTTCCTTTTCACCCTGGTCTCAGTGAGTACCTGCCTGCTATTTGCCCCAGCAAGGCCTTTCTGTTTTTACACTGCCTCATCCTTGATACACTGCACTTCAGACAGAGAAGCACTCTCTACCCACACTACATCTGCAAGTACCTTTCTTCCTGTGATTTTCTCTCAATAAAACTAAGACAGACAAAAGGACTTGTGCTTTGGAAGAGGGAAGGCATGAGTTAAGCCAACTGGAATTATTCATACATCATTCGTGACCCTGGTTCCAGGAAAAACCCCTTCCACTGAGACACCACTGAATGTGCATGGACAACAGCTCTGTGCTGCCTGCCGGGCATAGTAAGAATAAGCCACAGGCGCCATCATGCAGACATTACTGCAAATTTGGGGCACTTTTAAATAAAACATTCAAATCAAGAACCGCTACCGAAAAAGTTGGTACTTTGCTTTACGGAGCTCAGGTTCAAGATGGGTCATTTTTGGTGGAACTACCCGGTTAACCAATAATAACCGTACAGAGAAGATGGGTTGTGCCGCTACAGGACTGAGCAGGGAGAAGTTGGGTCACAACAGAACCCAAACCTGTCGAGTTCCTAACTGATTCTAGATCGCACTAAACATTGGAGCTCTGGAAATATTCCGCCAAAGATCCAGCCTCCTTATAACAAGCAGCGGCGCTTCTCTGGGCCAGAAAGCCAGAACCCTGCAAACACCGGGTCTCACCTCTCTGTCTAACCCACTGGCGATGACACTGATGACCCCGGTCTCACTGTTGATGGCGAACAGGTTGGCCGCTGGCTCTTCAGGCACCTGCGTCTGGATGGAATAACCGAGCATTGCGTTGTAGGTCTCTTCGTCGTCAGCGTCAGTCGCAAACACTGACATCACCGAGGTACCTACGAGGGACAGGTAAGAGGACGGCCAGTGTCAGATTTCCCATTAAGCCCAGGCCTAAGGCAGCAAAATTTGCCGTGCTCTCCTTCAAAACCCGAGCGTCAAATTATGCCATGGACAAATGCAGACTTCAAGACAGTGTTACCATGGCAACGCGATGCCATGTTGGTGACATTCACGGAGTCATTGGACACTGGATGAAGGAGAAGCATGGTGGCCGATATAGGCAATTACCTAAGGGTGGCACACACGTAAGTGCCCAAGGGTGGCAGATTTGGATATTTGCAGCGGAGGACAGCAAAAGTAAAATCCTGAAATGATTATAGGATGAGTATTGCGGATTAGAGTTAAGAACCCCTGCATTAGACAATGCAGTGCCTACCATCTCAGTTATCCAGAAGGGGTAACCACGTCAGCAATTCTGTGTCAGAGTAAAGTACAAAGTGCACAACACCAGCTGGATGTGTGAAGCAGACTGCAGGAGAGAACGCAGCAGCATTTCCAGAAATTGTTTAAAGCGTTTCCCCCCTCCCCCTCCCCCTCCCCGAAAAGCGCAGTACGAGGACAAAAATTGTTTTTTTACATCATATTTTACTACATTAAATGCACAGTATGAAAGAGGAAGCTGTTTCTAAACGCAGAACCAAGGTCTTTGCAGTGCGCCCCCCTCACCTGGCTGGGCTCCCTCCCTCACCGCTCCCCTGAACACTTCCTCCGTGAACTTGGGCCGGTTGTCATTCTGGTCGGTCACCTTAATGGTTATCTCCATCGGCTCCTCCATCGGTTGACCGTTTTCCGACACGGCATGAGACAGGAGCTGAACGAGATCACAACCCTCTGAGCAACTGGAGAGCACAGGAGGCCGACGCATATACCTTATACACTGCGCGGTGCCTCCAGCATACAGATCCACGTCTGCCTCCACCACCCAGAACCCACCCGCCATCTTCGAGCAGCTGCATGCGTCAACTTTCACGCCAGCATTTCTATCCGATTCTGTACAGATCGCCATCAACTACAACCACCCCATTATCCCACATTGTAAAGTTTCTACGAGTTCTAGTCCAACGTTTTCGTTTCTGGTCTTATTCATGCCTCGGAAATGTGCACTAATGCCAAGAGCTACTCGTTACTCTGCTGTAGAGTGACCGTCGCGCTCACCACATATTGGCTGAACTGTTCGCGATCCAGCGGCCGCGTCACACTCAACCAGCCGGAAGCCCTCTCGATGATGAAGACGCCCTCGGGAGGGGTGTCCGCGCCCTGCCCAGTGATGCTGTAGAAAACACGGGGTCCTTTGTCCTTGTTGGATTTAATCTGAGGAAGCGGGAAGAAAAAAAAGGGTGTGAAAATCAGCGCCCCCTTCTGTGCAGGGAGACGGCAAGACCCCCGGGGTCACAGAATGGACATCTTCCTCCCCCACCCCCCACACCTAGCCAGAGCACAGGCTGCAAGGGAGCCATTAGGCCAACAGAGAAACCTGATGGTGCCTATACCAGAATTGCACTCTGACCTTAGACAAGTCACTATCCCTGTGCCCCAAGTATGTAAGCTCTGTAGGCATAAGGAGCCCATGTACAGCACTGCTTACACTGCCAGGAGTATATAGCTTTGAGAAGGCAGTATTCCTTTACACGGACATCAACAGAACCTGAAACGGAGTTAAACTAAGGATCCAATGATCTATAGAAACCCTACAGAATCCGGTGCGGTAAAATGATGACAGAGTGGCTGCTGTGTCATTACAATGTGGGCGTCTGCCTTAATACAGAGGGGATTTACTGGAGATTAGGGTCACTAGTGACTTAACAAAAAAGGAATCAATCACAGCAGAATTTACACATTTATTAGTTTGCATCATTTTCATGGGTAGGACCAAAAAAAGATTACGTCTGCACAGGGGAGGGAGGCAGAGTTGAAACAGGGGCGGCCAACTCCAGTCCTCAAGGGCCACCAACAGGCCAGGTATTGATATCCCAGCTTCAGCACAGGAAGCTCAGTGGTTGTCAGACTGAGCCACTTGTGCTGAAGCAGGGATATCCCCAATATCTGGCCTGCTGGTGGCCGTTGAGGACAGGCGTTAGCCACCCCCGTGTTAAAACTACAGGCGCAGTTACGTACCTGCACCACGCGTTTGGGGAAAGGTCCCTTCTCGTTCTCGGACACATGGATGGGAGGAATGACCCATTCCCTCTTTCTCCGCTGCAGACCAGTCTGTTTCTCGGGGAACACCATCACTGGGAGCTTCGCAGATCTGCTGGGGGCTTCCTGCACCTACAGTAACATGCATAATATTGTGCTCCCCTCAGGGTGACAGGACCCCGCCCCATCCAATTCATTAAGGCTGAGTGAAGGAACAAAGTGGCCTAAACTGTCACCCACCAGAGCACTCTACTTTTAATAAAGCACTGGGCTTGGTCCACAGTTTATAGAACTTTATGTAGGCGAGACTGGCCAAATAACTGTACCAATTAAAGTGTGTGATTCATGCCAGTATGAGCACACTCCATGACAGGTGGGTAGGCCCAGGTACAAGAAAAGCAAGAGTCCCAAATGTGTAGCCTGTTTGTAGATGGTCTCAGTGTCACTCCTGCAAAGAACTACCATCTACTGCACTTATTCCCACACCCGTTGTCACCAAGTTTCCCAAACATACCACTTAGATCGTAAGCTCTCCGGGGCAGAAATGCTTTCCTACCGTCTAACTTTGTTGAGCTTATTGTATTATACTTCCCTGTACTGTATGGTCTTTGGTGCCAAGTACAGCTGTGGGCTCTACATAAAGATAGACATCCATCTAGCGCCATGGCAAATTGCCCTGGCACTCGGATTATCCCTTCTCCCTCCCCAGGTCTCCGGTGTTCATACCTCATCGGGACGATGGCGCTTGTTCACCACGGTGATGGTGGTGGAATATTTCCGTCCCAGAGCGTCCCAGGTGCTGACGGTGAATTTGGTGTCCCTGCCATGCAGCTTCGCGTAACGTTTTACCAGCACAGTGCCGTCCATCAGCACCCGAAAGCGCGAGTCTCCCACATCGTACAGGCCGTGTTTCCGCCCTGTGCAGTCAGCAAAGCTCACTAGAGAGGAGGCAGGTCAGGACAGAGTAGTGTCAGGATACAGTAATGTCAGGACAGAGTTATGTCAGGACAGTTACACAGCAGCCACAACGCAACCAGCTTTTTGCACACCGCTCCAACATGAAACCAGATACCCACTGCTGCCCCACGTACAATGAGACTCCACCGCTCTACTCTGTACAACGAGACACCCACCGTCACCCTCTTTATTGTATAACCTGACACCCACCACAATGCCGCCCTACTCTGTAGGGCGCAATTTGCAGACCAGCAGAATGAGTTTTTAATCCCAAAAGTGCTTACAATTTAAGTTTTGTAATGAGAGCGAAAGTGTCAATAACCAGTTAGCACGGAGCCTAGTACACCACTTATAGAATACTTAATGTGGGTGCGACTGGGTGAATATCTGTAGCAATTAAGTGTGAGATCCGTGCCAGTATGATTGCCACAGGTGGCTAGGGAGGTTAGAGGGTACTGGTCACATGGCAGTTCCAGCAGAATAAAAACGTTCAGTGAAAGGGTTAAAAGCAGAGCAGCCCAAATATGCGATGTGACCTTGAAGAACTCAGCAGCTCCCAGAGAAACAGCTGGAATTCCAAGGACCTGCAAACACCCACTAAACAGGAGCCAAAGCACAGGTTTCAGAACGACATGTCGGCAGCATTACCATATACGGCACTCACCGCGTATGCAGCTTTTTACAGCTATTAGTTTTCAGGCACAATGAGTCCCGGCGCTGCAGAGCTTACAATCTAGATGTGGGTGCCCAAAGGCACAGGGAGACTTGGCTCAAGGTCACAAGAAGCCGACACTGATTTGATCTGGGTACAACTACTTCAAAGGCTGTTCCTTTACAGAATGTATGCAGAAGGTCTAAAGACCTCTGAACAAAAAGAATTAAACACTAGGTGAGGATCTGTACACCAGCAATGACTTGAGATTTACTTTACAGTGCTGGTCTCTGAAGTGGGTAGAGTGGATAACTTTTTCCTGCCAAGGATGAGTGGTTCTGGATTCTCCCTGCACCAGCTCGGTGAAAAACTCATTTACAAGCACGCCAAGTATTTAATGCAGGGAACTGTAACTTTACACCTGCAGGTCACAGCTACGCACGCACTTCAGCAGCCAAAGAGTTAAGTTCTAGCCATGTTTGAGCCCCAGGAGGATTTGATGATAATGTTTTTGGGTCGGCACCTGAAGGCGGCTTATCGGTTCCACATTCCTCCCCTGCTCCCGGGGCAAATAAAGTTCTGCAGAATTGAAGATCCAGTCGGACCCGCTTGGGAGAGGGGGGAGGGGGGGGGGAGAAGGGGCTGGGACCTGCATGAAACCTGAGCTCACACCTGGGGCAGAGAGCAGTGATGGGGCTGGAATGTATACACTGCAGATAACAGGGTGACTGATGGTGCAGAGGGGAGGGAGATTCAAATATACACAGTCAGCTGTTTGCTATAGCACTGTGAGGACAGCTGAAGTGACCACTGAGCTGACATGTGTCCAGTGTAATGAGCTGTGGACAGGCTCTATTGGAGAGGCAGGAAGTGCGAGTGTAGGAGCGAGTAAAGACACTGACTAAGTAATGACAGAGTCAATCAGGGGACCCTAGGCTTATACCCAGTGTCAGCTCCTAGTGACCTCATCTCCCTGTGCCTCAGGCACCCAAAACAGATTGTAAGCTGCCACGGGCAGGGACTGTGTAAAAATTCACGTATACCGCGCAATATACTGCAATTGGGATGCGCTGTTGAGACCTATTGAGAGAAAAGTACTATATGAAATAAAGTTAGTTTATCATGCGACTGATGGTGTACCCCCGCACTGCAGGACAATGGTATCTAGGACATCGCAAACCCCCAAGGAGCAGCCACCTCCGGCCGGACTCAGGATATCAGCAATTAACCCCACGCAGCCGGTGCGAAGAGCGCTCAGGTGGATTTATTACAGTGCTGCATACCTGCTGGGGGACTTTATTCCCAGCAAACAGGAATGCCCCAGGAGAGCAGGAGCGGGGCACAGCATCACTACTCTAGTAACATTACTCAAGGAGATCGTATGGACAGTCCAGCAGCCCAAACAGTAAAAGTATGTTGCTGGCCCCTCTGGAGACAAGCGCAGATTGATATAGATGCTACAATTACGCAGCTCAAACAAATACAGCAAAAGGACGTTATACTGAAGCCTGGCACCGCCGCCCAGCCTCCTGAGACAACCAGCAGGCTCCCGTGGGAAAGGGTTAAATAAGCTCCTCCCGGGAGGTAGACATGTCTGTCTCCCTCCCCGATCGATGGGTAGGAATGAAGGAAGCGGTCAGGTTACCTGCAGTGAATGTCAGATAGGTGGCAACCTGCGGCCCGACACCGCCTGTAAGAGAACCGGGGCCAGAAACCAGTCAGTGCAAACTCCCTGCAGGAGAGAGACACACGCTCCAAACTTACAGCCCCGTCTGCAGGAAATCTCTCCCCTCATGGGAGTCACATTGAGGTGCATCCACGTGTCAGAGTGGACTCCCCCCTTCAGACAGTGGCCCAATACGCTATCCAGCGATACGCAGTGCTGATCAAGGCCAAGTAGAGAGCCAGCAACCTATTCATAGACGGTCCGCACGGTTGGTCTCTGGGAACTGTTCGATCACAGAGCGTTACAAGTAACGCCAAGGCCTTTGCTTTGAAGCGTGACACAGAACTTGTTCTGAGCAGAAAATAACTCTGTTCGAAGATACAGTACTGCAGCTATAACCTCAGCCATCCACCCTACACCGCATATTAACCCGTTCAGCACAATACGGCCTCTGAGCACAATGGCTGTTACACAGATTTCCAGGGCAGATCTGCTGGACCGCTGCCCCCACGGCCTGGCATGTGACAGCTATGCACGAAGAAGAAAAAAAAACGGGACACAAAAGAAACATTATTTACTTTCATGTCTGGGAAGCCAGAGGGTCTAAACCTCTATGATCCCATAAACCGGCTGGTGCTAACACCACCCGCAGATTAACCCCTGCAGTGCCAGGCCGGCCTGTAACACCCTGCGCTGAAGATCCGACACGTGTGGATATATGACCGTGGCCCACATGTAATCAGGTCAGTGGTGCAATCCCAAGGACATTTAAAAAGCAGCAGCAAGGTCATAATCCTATTGACACTAAGGGGTTATTTCTGCCATACATCTGGACTGGAGCACGAATTGGTGACCCCAGACTTGCACCCGTGTTTCCCCCAATACACGTGCCCCAAAGTGTTCCCAGTCAGCAGAATAGATCATATGGGTGCAGTATACCAGCTGCCCCCGATGTCACCCCTGCCATCATTTGCACCTTCCAGTTTAATTCTGCCCCTCCCGGAGAGGGTCACCATGTCCCCTTCAGATGAATTAGTATTATATTTTAAATATCTGCATTAATCCAACAGCTTTCAGTTAGATCACGCATCCCAATGTCATTACAGAATCCTACCCCCCTTGTTGACAGATAGAACCGGTCTGATCTCCCATTAAACACACACCTCCAGCAACAGGCTGACACATCCTCATCACACTTCACTGGGAATTAGGGCCCTACACATCCTGACAGTGCCATTGTGCTGATGAGATGTTTTATCAGCTTGGATACACAAACGTCAGACACCAGCCAGGGGGATCAAACCCCCACACGGAGGAAACGCGACACAGACAAAACCACACAGGAATAAGTCTCCCCAGCCGAGGGAAACGGGCCAGAAGAGCTGGAATATCCATGTAATGATCCACGGCGGAGCCGGCAAGCCTCATGTGTTCACCACACATGGTCATACCAAGCCCCAGACCGGCTTACAGGATCTCCAGTTCCCATGTTCCAACATGCCAATGCACATTTTTACCCTCTCAGTGGTGACACTGCACCATGCTCCACTACTGATGCGGTGAAGCACATATTCCCTCCCCCTCCCCCCCAATAAGCTGGCTACAATACAGGAGCCAGGCATTACACCCATGGGCTTATAACAATGAAGGCCTTATTCACACAAGTATTCATTTACTATTGTTTGTTAAGACTTTTAAACCTTCCCATAGATGAGTCTCTTGGTTGTTCTTGTGCATGCCCATGTCCTTTTGCTTATTACTATTCCATAAGCAGACTTTAGAAGCAATAAACAGGGTTATGTGCGTGTTTGGGAAGGACAGGCTGCACAGTGACAGGTAACAGGCAGGTGGGCAACACCACTCAGTTCTTTGCATAAGGCACAGGAACAAACACCAAGTTTGGCAACAATGGAGGAGAAAGGTTTGGCAGAGACTGCTGCAGTGAAGCAGGCCAGTAAGTGCAGCCGCCCCAGGTGAGACCCTCATGCAGAATCCATGAGCACAATGGAAGAGGGAAAAAAAAAACCCCACACCACACATCCAGGAGAAACGGCCATTAAATATTCATAACCTGCGTCTATGCTGTAAGACCTAGGGATCTCAATGAAAAGCTTTTACTGCAACAGCTGGGTAACAATTGCAAGCCCCTCCGGCAGTGAAGAGGTTAAGGATATATGGGATACAGTTACGGGAAAGGGACTTCTATTTCTGAACATGCGCTTCTCACAAACACCGCCAAACCTGTGCTCACCCCCCCCATGTCAGGATTGGTACAACCACTCATTATGGCCCAGATCCACTGAAGGCTGCCAAGCTTTAGCGCGCCTTTACTCATGAACGGTAGCAATGTGGATCCGTGCCTCAGTCAGATCCAACGCGTTCTGTGGAGGGGTCCAAAAATTCAGGCTATGCAGACAGACCAACCATAACAAGCCGGTGTGCGATCTTTTTTGGCTCTACCATCTAGGTAAATGCACCCTTCCCCCCCCCCCCCCCCCTGCCGAACATGGAAAGATCCAGAGCAAATTTAAAGAGGGTTATCCAGATGCATGTAATTAAAGGTTAATACCAACTGTAAAAGGGAGGAGGTTTCAGGGATGAGTAATCCCACCTGGCTTTAGGGGCATACCAAATCCATGAACAATGTCTCTGCTGTTATAAGGACATCACCCATCAAAACCGCTTCCTGGACTTCCATATGGACCAGCGTTCCCTGGCCTAGAACTCCAGGTCTGTGTGCTGGGCAGAGAGAAAAACACTAGAACTGCCTGAGGTCCCTCATGGACGTCCTGCAACAAGGACCAGTTATCTGGAGTGAGGCTCTTCTAGCCAAGAACAGTGCAGCCTTACCCACAGAACCAAACCCAGGATCGCCCGTCTGATCCCAGAACAAAATTAGAGTGAGAGCAAAATGGGAAAAAGGAGTATAATGTGTGGGCTTTATTTGAACATGTTTTGTAAGATTCAAGTTGCAGCAGGACCCCAAAGTACAGTGTTACATAAAATAACCCTGTTATAAGGCAAAGGTCACCGAAACAAGTCACTGGAGGTTCAGATGCAAGCTTCGGAAGCATGTAGAGCTCGGTCAACTCCGCACGGAACCAGTTAGACTATGCAACCCCATCATGTACAGGTAGGGTTGCCAGGTGGCTTCTCCAAAAATACTGGACTCCTGACATCCTCCCCCGATTGGCTGCGGTTGGGCAATACAGCCAATCCAGAAGGAGGAGGCTGCCAGCCCCTAACAGCCTGGCTCTGGGAAATCCTTCTGCCCCCCAAGCTGGACAGGTCACTATGTCCAGAGAGAATTCCAGATACATACATGTCCAGAGATAATACCGGTATACACATACATGTCCAGTATTACCTCCCACTTTTTACTGGACAGTGTCCAAATACAGGACAGTCCAGTTCAATACTGGACACCCTATACAGCCCAGTCTCAGCCCCGCACAGAAGCAGTCAGAATATGTAACTCAATCATGTGCAGGCTCAGTCCATCAGACCCCACACGGCAATAACCCTATTCCGAAGGCCAACTGCAGACGGGGGAAACATAACCCAACATCCCTGGAAAGACGGTACTGAGCACATTCTCAGAACAAGTCCACGCCCGACAGCATTATCAGTCAGCAGAGAACGCAGCGTCTGTTCCCATAACAATATAAAAGGGCACATTTCTCATCACCAACAAGCAATAAGGTCTGTGAGGGCGAAAACCTAAGGAGGGAGCAGCAGCACCCGGGGACTTAACGTCTTCCCTGCCAGAGTGTCATCTACAATTAATCTATAGGATTAATATGGGAATAAGTGAAATTATGTGATCAGCACAAAGAAAAATAACAATTCTTTGCGAGAACTGAAAAACTTGTTGAAATCAGTTTGTGCGTCACTCAGGGGTAAGGGGAGGGGCCCTTGGATACTGCTACCCATGCAGAGTTACTCTGTATAACCACATTACAATGTACAGAGCACTAATAAACACATTACATTTTGTAATGAGATTGCAGGCATTACATACACTGGGTTCTGTTTCCGATCGTACTTTATGTAAAAGGATGTTTCTAATCCATTTTTGGTTGAAGAAAATTGGAAGATAAGACCCCACGGACTTAACCATGGTCAATAAACCGTTACCCTGAAACCGCTGAGAGGGAGGAAAAAATAAATAAATAAAGACAGCTCGGAGACTAGCTACATGGCTAAGGAAATAGAGCGTGATGCAGGGACAGCAGACAGTGAGCGAGCTGCTACCAGCCAAGCCATCGGGACATTCCAAGCCCACACAGACTCAACATGCAGAATTCAGTCATGGTGGCGACGAGAGCCCCCTCTTAAAAATAACCAAAGTCGCCCTACTTTGAGGTAGCCAACAGATACTCTGCAGTAATATATTGCCAGCTCCATAAACTTGGGAGATGGGGGGAAGGCATAAGAAAATGCAGGGACAGGATATTACACAGGCAGGCCTGGAGGGCTATCAGAATATACAGAAACACATTTATAGGAGGTCGCAGAATATTTTGTATTCATATAAGGCAGACCGTATTCCAGAAACACACAAGACTAAAACAGAAATGGCTCTCTGCGGCTTCAGAAAAATCACAAACATCAGATAAATCAAACAAAACCTCAAAGTGACAGAATCTTAATAGCAGAATAAATCCACAGCGAGATTAGGGAACGTGCAGATTAAGCCTACAGTCACAGTGTTATGCGCCCGCAGATAAACATTGCATTATACCTTCGCCAGGCAAACACTGCACAGCGTGTTTATTTTAGATTACAGCGAGTGTGGCTCTCAACGTGGAAGACGGAGAAGCACTTAGCTGCAAATATCATACTACAACAGCTGAAACTCCAACCACAGCACACACCTATTAAGCCCCTCGCTGCAGCAAGCCGCTGGCTCTTT